>NW_005054585.1:279889-290932 GCF_000277835.1 Geospiza fortis
CGTGTCCAGGGCAGGGAACGGAGCTGGGAAGGGGCTGGAGCCCCAGGAGAGGCTGAGGGAGCTGGGAAGGGGCTCAGCCTGGAGCAAAGGAGGCTCAGGGGGCCCTTGTGGCTCTGCACAGCTCCTGCCAGGAGGGGACAGCCGGGGGGGTCGGGCTGTGCTCCAGGGAACAGGGACAGGAGCAGAGGGAACGGCCTCAGGCTGGGCCAGGGCGGCTCAGGGTGGATTTTGGGATAATTCCTTCATGGAAATGGCTGTCCAGCACTGGCACAGCTGCCCAGGGCAGTGCTGGATCCCCATCCCTGGAAGTGTCCCATAAACCTGTGGGTGTGGGGACAGGGGTCAGTGGTGGATATTGGGACAGTTGGGCTCCCTGATCTTCAAGGTCTTTCTCCACCTTGCTGATTCCATGGTGGACAGCTCCCTCAGAGTCTCCTGAGCATTTTTTGGAATTGCAGCAGATTTCAATGAGCCAGCCAAGGACACTGAGGGGCAGCAGGGAATTTTAAAAGCATTATGTTTTAAAGCGTTAAAATGTAAAGTTTAAAGAACAGCAGCGATCTCATCCAGTGAGGAGCCAGTCTGAGCACAGTTCTTTGGAGGCACATCCAAATATTCCCTGTGGCACATCCGGAAGACTCCTGAGAAATGTCTGCACCAGTTTAGGACCATGGTCCTAAACTGAAGGAAGGCAGATTTAGATTTTAGGAAGAAATTCTTTGCTATGAAGGTGTTGGAGCAGAGGAATGTGGAGACTCCATCCCTGGCAGTGCCCAAGGCCAGGCTGGATGGGACTTGGAGCAGCCTGGGACCGGGGAAGGTGTCCCTGCCATGGCAGGGGTGGCACTGGGTGGCCTTTAATGTCCCTTTAAATCCAAACCTCTGTGATTCTGGGATGCTGTGATTAACTCTAGACCTTTGCTGTGGAAAGCCGTGGTCCTGCTGCTCGCCAAAAAGGCTGTGGGTGCCCAAGGACTTGATCCCCCCGGCCCTCATCCCGAGTGAGGGAAATCAGGACAAACGAGGACAGAATTCACCACCCGACACATCCCTACCCGAGCTGAAGCTGCCTGGGTGTGCTCAGGAGGTCCATCCTCCCCACCTTATCAAACCTGCCCGTTCCTCAGGTGTGATCCCCCATTTCTTCAGTATTCCCCAAGTTCTCTGCAAGGTGAGGTTTCAGCACCCCCGGAATGCAGGGCTGCACAGGAATCAGGAGCCTGGAGCCCTGACCCTGCAAGATGCCTTCAGCCCATTTGGTGTCTGTGCTGTCCTCACTTACATCTGGTTTAATCCCAAATCCAAGACCTCATTCCCTCCTGTCAGCCCCACCAATCCATATCCCACTGTCCCCTATTAGCATCCCATTATCCTTCCAGGGAAGAACGATTTTCACTCAGCTCTCACCTTTATGACAACACTGGTGCTGCTGCCTCTCCTGCTGGCCATGGAAACTATCCACGTGGAGATGAATTTGGGGGGGAAAGCAAAAGGATAAGCGTCATAGTTTGGAAAATGACCATTCCTTCACTTCCATTCTCTGGGGTAAGGGTTGTGCCAGAGGCACGGCTTAGGAAGTGCCGCAGAAGCGACGTGCTGGGAATCCTGTATGGCAGCACACGCAGTCCTGCAGGGGAAATCCATGCAAGGGACAGGCAGCTCTTCTCCCTAAACCCACTACTAATTAAATGTGCTCGTTGCAATTAAAAAACGAGATGTCACACATCCATAACAGGATGGGGAGGAACACCTTGTCCTGGCTCGCTGCCCACCTTGCCCACGGAGCACCAGGACGTGGCCCGGGATCCCGAGTGATGCAAAAGGTGTGGATTCCCCACTCTGCAGGCCCCAGGAACAGCTCAGAATTTCACAAACTGCTTTGTTAAAAGCCTGAAAATCTGGCAATATCCTCGGTAAACCAAGGTTTGAATCCTGGAGAGCTCTCGGGAGTTAATAACGACGTTATTGTCGATAGCCGAGGAAGCGGTAATAGATACTTTGCCCCGTGTCTTTTATCTGAGACTATCACAATTCTCTGAAAGATTAATTAGTTAATTAAGCTTCACAACAGCGCTGTGAGATAAGGCAGCGTTAGAGTGCCACTGATAACAGAGGAGGGCAGGGAGCAGTGACTGAAGACAGTCCCCAGCAGAGGATCCTTCTCTCTGCCAGCAGCAAATCGCCAGCGGGGCTTTTCATTACCTGTGGTCACAAACTCGCTGCAATGTCAGGAATCCCAGGATTTTCCCAGTCAATAATTCCCACCATGGAATCACTCAACAGCTTTCTGATGATCCTTGTAGGTCCCTTCCCACTCAGAATTTTCTGGGATTCCTGAACCACCTCAGCATTTTTAATCCCTCTGGACACCGAGAGATCTCGGGGAACAGGGAGATGCTGCTGGCCACAAATACCTGGGACAGGTTGGGAAAACTGCAGGATAAACTGGATTCCTGGGTTTCAGCAAGAAGTCAAAGGCAGCTCTAAATCCTGCTATGAGGCATATTCAGGTCAAACCAGGCCTTGCAAAATGTTTAATGAATTTAGGCATCCTTACACGCAGTGAGCATTTAACATCAATGCAGCAGAGCAAAGAAAAGAATTCTTTTAAAGGATGAGATGATTTTTAAGCAATTTGTTGTTGTCTCTAACTGGGATGTCGACATTTGCAAATGCCAAAATTAGTGTGGGTAAGTGAAAAAAGGGACTTAGCTGGCTCGTGCAACGTAAAGAAATTATTCTGGGATAAAAAGCTAATAAACAAGACCTTTGTTTTCACATTTATTTATTCAAATAAAAGAAGTGGCTACACAATGTGCAGTTCCCAGAGTTCATCCCAGGCACCTGGGTGATTCACACCTGGTGATGCCACCAGGGAATGCTTGGTCTGCCCAGGGGTCAATGGCCATACCAGCTCTGCAAGGGCTCCGTGCCATGAGCGTGTGTGGAGTTTCACTGGAGAATGAGACTTCTCAGCCTTTCCTCAAGTTCTGTTTGTCACCAAAATCTCCTCATAACGAGCTGGAAGTTGGGGCTGAGTCGTTCCTAAAATCCCCTGAACCAGTCTGTACCTATTTATATACAAGAAGAACCTCTGAAGGGACAAGATTGATTTGTGAACCCTCATTTTCCCTGATGCTCAGCACTTCCAGATGGACCCTGAGCTGCCATTTCAGTGAGGTTCCAGGTGATCTGATAAAGCTGGAGAGGCTTTAATAGATAGCCAGACCCTGGCTCAGCAGTGGCCAAGGATGCTTCATTCACAATAAAGATGCAGAGCACCCATAAAGTCCATCCCTGAGCTGGGCAGTGCTCACTTCAGGAGAGGTTATTGACTGCAGTTTGTGAATGCTGAGCTTGCCTAGAGAGGGGCTTTTCTGTAATAAATGAAAAAATATATCAAAATCACGGGCTGCTTTCTGAGGAGAGCCTTCCCAAGGGAAATGAGCTCCTGCAGAAGCTGCAGGGTGGAAATGCCCAGTGCCAGCACAGCGAGCTCTTAGGTTCATATCCATCCAGCCCTCTCAATTTTCTCTGTGTGCTGGAAATTAAATGATTAACTTTGGATCTGATTTGCTCCTGCCCTGCTGATGTCCTTGGGTGTCACTGCCAGCACTGCTGTGGATCAGGTCAGCGCCAGCAGAGCCAAGTGTGGTCCTGTCACCAGGATCCACCTAACCCTGCCCTCCAGGCCTTGTCCCCAGTGCCTCTGCAGCTCTCCTGGAGCCCCTCTGGGCCTGCAAGGGGCTCTGAGCTCTGCCTGGAGCCTTCTCCAGGCTGAGCATCCCTCCAGGTGTAAATTGAGATTAAAGCAATGCAGCAGTGGGATGGAGAATGCCCAGGGTGCGAAGATAAGCACCTGAGGGTGAAGGTGAAGGTGATAGTGAAGATGAAGGTGAAGGTGAAGGTGAAGGTGAAGGTGAAGGTGAAGGTGAAGGTGAAGGTGAACGTGAAGGTGATGAAGGTGAAGGTGAAGGTGCAGCCTCTCCCTGGAGCCCACCTTGCTGCCATGAGTGCTGAGCAGACCCAGCAGCAGCTGGGGTTATTAAAGCCAGCCTGGCTGGGAGCTCCTTCCTTCCTTCCCCGTTTCTTGGCAGGAAGGCAGGCAGACAAAACACAGCCTCGGAATTCCCAGCAAGGCCAGGGATTGCAGATGCTGAGCAAAGTGAGATAATGGAGCAGAAAACAGGGCTGGGGAAGGAGTCAATATTTAATAAGGCTGCAGGGTGAGAGCAGGGCAGCGCCGAGGGCTGCAGGAGGTGCTGGCTGGAACAAGGGCCAGGAGATGCCTGTCCCTGCTCTCCCTGGGCAGGGAGGGGCTGGAGCTCAGCCCCCTGCAGGGACAATGGCAGCCCTGTCCCCGAGGCAGAGGACACGCAGGGCTCGCTCACCAATGCCCCACGAGCTCCCACTGTGCTCCCACCAAAGGCTCTCCCCAAAGAACTGCCCAGGAGGCTCAGGCAGGAGCAATAAAAGGAATTTGATTATTTTTTTTTCAGCTGATAGGAGCTGCCTAGAGGCCTTGAGTGGGTTTCAGAACTCAGGAGAAAAATATGGATCTCAATTTACAGGGCTGATTAACAACATTTGCCTCCCAGCAAGGCAGAGGTGGGGGGGGCTTTGCCAGAGCAGGAGTTGTGCAGTCACTGGAAACACCTTTTCCAGACCTTCCAATCACTTTTTCCAATGTCACCAGCTCCCTTCTGTGATGTCTTACCACGGTGAGAGCTCCCAGCAGGGCTGAGATCCCCCTGAGCCCACAGCTGCCATGTACCTGCTGCTCCTGGGATGCTCCAGGGACACTGGGGCACGAAGGATTAAACCATTCCTTGTGTCCTGTCAGCCCAGGCCTTGCCCAAAGTCTCTCCCCATGTCTCCTGCAGGCTCAGGCACTGGAAAACCACAATTAGGTCACCCCAGAGCTTCTCCTCTCCAGGGACCTGCGAGGTTCTGTTTCATGCTAAATTAAACACAAGGCCAACGATGCAGGTTTTCCCATAAAACAAACATTTCCCCTTTGCAAGCAGCTCTGAACATCCCCACTGCTGTTCCAGACAAGGAGAACAGCAGTTCCCCTGAATTATTCACTGCCTGGTGGGGCAGGGGCAGCCTGGCTGCCTTTGGCTGAACGCAGCCAGGAGGGAAATGCTGGGGGATGCAGGAGGGAGAGCCAGACCTGCTGCATCCTTAACAGCTCCTGTGAGCAGCCAGCTGGGAGGGCTGGGAGACCCCAGGGACAGAACCTCCCCAGCCCCTGTCCCTCTGGGGATGGCTGTGCTGTGCTGGCACCGCCAGGGCACCAGCCTGGCCTGGGACAGGCACATCCCAAACCCTCCAGGAGGCTGCTGGTGTGGGTTGGAGGGGGTTTGTGGGCAGCTGCAGGGCACCCCTGCCCTAGGGCACTTCTGTGTGGGCAGCTGCACCCAGCAGGGGTGGCAGAGCAGTGGAGATGAATCAGGGGTGATGGGGCAGAGCTGGTGGTGCAGTGGTGATGCAGCAGTGGTGATGGAGCAATGGTGATTGAGCTGGGGGAAAGTTCAGCCTGGCTCCAGGCAGAGCTCAGTGCCCCTGGCAGGGCCTGAAGGGCTCCAGGAGAGCTGCAGAGGGACTGGGGACAAGGGATGGAGGGACAGGAGCCAGGGAATGGCTCCCACTGCCAGAGGGCAGGGATGGATGGGACATTGGGAATTGGGAATTCCTGGCTGGGCTGGGATTCCCAGAGCAGCTGTGGGTGCCCCTGGATCCCTGGCAGTGCCCAAGGCCAGGCTGGAGCAGCCTGGGACAGTGGGAGGTGTCCCTGCCATGGCAAAGGGGTGGCACTGGGTGGGATTTAAGGTCCCTCCAACCCAAGCCAGTCTGGGATTCCATGTCTCAGCACCACTGCACAACAGAGAGCTCAGGTTTCCCAGTCATTGGTAACACAATTAAAGCTCATTTCCCAGAAAACAGGCCAGGGTGACAAATGGAGCCTCTCTCTCCTCTGCAGGGCACAAAGCCCAGCCTAAGCCCAGCCTAAGCCCTGCTGTGTGTTTAAGCCACGTGCCTGCAGGTGCCTCCACGTTAAAACCTGCCACCTTTCTAAATGCTTCAAAGGAAAGGGAGCTGTTGCTAGAGCAAATATTTACAGCTGGAGAGCAGTGGCTGCATCCTGTGGCTGGAGCCTGCATGCTTGCATTGCAAATCTCATCACCCAGCCCCAGCACCAGGCCAAGCCCCTCGCTGTTGCTGGGGAGGCAGTGATTGAGTGTGAGCAGTGGCCATGCAAAGTGCTGGGATGTGTGGCAGAGAAAACGCTTGTCCAGAGGGATCTGCAGTGTCCTGGGGGCAGCAGGGAGGCTCTGAGCCCGTGTCCATCCCCGCTCCTGCCGACTCAGCTCCCCTTTGTTTGGCTTCTCCCTGCTGGCCAGAACAGAGATGCTGCAGTGCAGGGCTGGGTGGGTGAGCTCAGCCTGGTGCCAACTGGATGGATGGATGGCTGAAATGCAGGCAGAAAACACAATCCATTGTCTTGGCCCTGAAATGCCAGCTTTGTTCCACGGGGAGCTGCTGGGGGCTCACCGTAACCCCTTCCTCCCCTGCTGCACAGGGCTTCCAGCTCTGCTCCCTGCCCGTGCATCCCTCCAGATCCCTCAAAATTCCTGCCAAGGCTTCACTTGCACCTGGCAAAGGCAGATCCAGAGGGGTGGCAGTGGTGCAATGCCACAGCACACCCTCCCTGGGCAGGGTGTTTGCAGTTTGGTGCAAATCCAGCCAGATTTGGGTGTTTTCACCTCTGGCTGTGGTTACACCTGTGCGGATGAGCTGGAGAAGTTCTTTCAGCACGGACAAAATTCTCATCCTCAAGGATGAGAAAGACTGGGAGCACAAGGACTGGGCTCCTCCAGCAACAGCTCCTGTGGCTGGTTTGGAAAAGAGCAGGATGTGGCCCAAGGACATCCTTGGAGAGCCCAGGTCCTACCCGTGCTGGATGGACAGCACAGCCTGGGATGGACAGAACAGCCTGGGATGGAGAGCACAGCCTGGGATGGACAGAACAGCCTGGGATGGAGAGAACAGCCTGGGATGGACAGCACAGCCTGGGATGGACAGCACAGCCTGGGATGGAGAGCACAGCCTGGGATGGAGAGAACAGCCTGGGATGGACAGCACAGCCTGGGATGGAGAGAACAGCTTGGGATGGACAGAACAGCCTGGGATGGACAGCACAGCCTGGGATGGAGAGAACAGCCTGGGATGGACAGAACAGCCTGGGATGGACAGAACAGCTTGGGATGGAGAGAACAGCCTGGGATGGACAGAACAGCCTGGGATGGACAGCACAGCCTGGGATGTCCCTGCAGAGCCCAGGGCTGCTCACTCTGTGTCTGCAGGACGGGAGGACCCTCACAAGGACAAGTGAGCCCCTCTCAGTGTCCAGGCATGGAAAAAAAGCTGGTTTTTGCTAACTACAGCAGGTGCCACTCGTGTCCTGCAGGGCTGAGGGGATCTCCTGCTGGCTGGGAGCTCCTGCAGCTCCATCCCTCGGAAAGGCAGAGCACAGCTCCTCGGGCAGGTGCTGCTGGCAGGGACGGGGCTGGGAGCAGAGCCCTCCCTGCCCTGCCAGCTCTGTCAGCTGCTGCTGGATTTTCCGAGGGCTTTAACACGAGTGCTCCGAGTCCCAGGGGGCATTTGCAGCTCATTTCAGACGAGGGGGCGCCGAGCTCGGCGTGTCCCTCCCCAGGCTCTCCCTTATCAGATACACAGGTAAGAGCCCTGGGTCTGGGATCAGCCGGGCTCTGCTGACAAGCACAAGCACGGCATTAAAAGCAAGGAAGATACAAACCCTAGAGGAGCACAGCAGAGGGGATCCCGCTCCCTGCAGGGCTCTCCCAGTGCCCTGCTGCCCATCCATCCTCTGCTGTGATCAGGACAGATATCCCCGTGCCCATCCCTTGCCCATGCAGCTCAATCCCTGCTTTTAGGGATTTGCTTCCTGTCGCAGACAACTTCTATGAAAAATCCTTTTCTTTAGGATTTTTCCTCCTGAGAAGCTGAGAGGCCTCAGGAACAAAATGTAACCAATGGTTATCTGCTGCTGTGGGATGCAACAGGTGCATCTGTGATTGGTCTCGTGTGGTTGTTTCTAATTAATGGCCAATCACAGCCCAGCTGGCTCGGACAGAGAGCCGAGCCACAAACCTTTGTTATCATTCCTTCCAATTCTATTCTTAGCCAGCCTTCTGATGAAATCCTTTCTTCTTTTAGCATATAGTCTTCTTTTAGTATATAGTCTTTTAGTATAGTTTAAATATAATATATATCATAAAATAATCAATCAGCCTTCTGAACCATGGAGTCAGATCCTCTTCCCTCACCCTGGGACCCCTGTGAACACCATCACAGCTTCCCAGTGCACAGGAAGCAGCAGAGGTTTGTGTGCATCCCAAACCCCTTGCCCACCCAGCTCACTCCCTGTTTTTAGGGATTTATTTCCCAGTGCAGAGGTTTTTGTGCATCCCAAGCCCTGCAGGGCCGGGCAGGGATCGGCCTCAGCTCCTGGCCACAGACATCCCTGCCCCCCGGCCATGCCACCCCAGCCAGGGCCTTGTTTGGGAAAAAACCAAGTAAATAACCACCCAACCCACAGCAGACTCCTCCCTGGGCAGCTGCTCACGCCCTCCCTCTGCCAGAAGTGGGTTCAGAAGAGTCGATGGTTTTTCATGGTGTGGGTGTGATTAATGAACTTAATCACAGGATACTTTGATGCATCTCTTGTTTTTAAGGGATAGTCAAAAACAAGCAGAACTGCTACCCTTTGTGCTTTTGTAATTTTGTTAATCGTGGAAACCTGGGAGACTTTTGCATAGTCAGCACTTGCATGCATTATAAAATATATTTGCAAAACACAACAACACTTGCTTTCATATTCCACAGCCAGCGAGCGTATCCTAGTTGGCAGAGAGCTCAAAGGAAATTTATGAAGACCCAAGAATCTCGCAGGAATTTAATTAAGCCCTAATCTTGGTAACACTCACACATCTCTGCTTCCACAGTGTCGTCTGCAGGCACAGCTGCTCGTGCTTCTGTCTGGGGTGGTCCCAGCTCAGAGCTCAGCAGGCTCGTGGGGCACCCTGGATGATGGAGCAATCCTTCTGTGCCCAAATCCTTTAGTCCCTCTGTGCCCAAATCCTTCAGTCCCTGCTGCAGCAATCCCTCTGTGCCCAAATCCTTCAGTCCTTCTGTGCCCAAATCCTTCAGTCCTTCTGTGCTCAAATCCTTCCATCCCTCTGTGCCCAAATCCTTCAGTCCCTGCTGCAGCAATACCTCTGTCCCTAAATCCTTTAGTCCCTGCTGCAGCAAACCCTCTGTACCCAAATCCTTCCATCCCTCTGTGCCCAAATCCTTCAGGCCCTGCTGCAGCAATCCCTCTGACCCTAAATCCTTTAGCCCCAGGCACACTGAGTTGCAGACTGGGCATTTTTGTGCAGCTGGGTCCCCGGGGCTGTGCCATGGTCCTGCAGCTGGAGAAGGGCCAGGTTGGGTTCATTTGGGCTGTGTGGGCTCACAGGGACACAGCTGTCACCATTTGGGGCTCACAGGACACAGCTGTCACCATTTGGGGCTCTCTGGGCTCTCTGGACACAGCTGTCCCCATTTGGGGCTCACAGGACACAGCTGTCCCCATTTGGGGCTCTCTGGCCTCTCTGGACACAGCTGTCACCATCAGGGGCACAGGGGTTTGTCACACCCCACCCAGCAGCACCCAGAGGTGCCCCCAGGGGTGGGTGGCACGTGCTGTGCCAGTCCCAGCGTGGCCAGAGTGCAGATCCATCACCCCTGCTCAGCCCCACACTGCAGCATTGCCTTTCAATAGGAACAACAACAAAAAAAAAACCCCAAACCCAAAGATTTGAGCATCCTGCATGGCAATCCCAGTTCCCACTGCCCCTGCCCTGCATCCCAAATCCCTCCAGTGGGATTTCACTCCCTAAGGGCAGCAGAGGCGTTGGGGGTGCAGCAGTGCCCTCAGAAAGCAGACAGAACATTATGGAAAGGGAGGAAATTTCGACTGAACTTCAAACTGAAACTCCTTTAATTAGTAAACTCTTCACTCAAGAACCATTTCCATTGGTGGGGACGTGGTTCCTCATTGCTTGAGGGATTTAAAACCAGCCTGCTCTGTGCTCCAAAAAAGTGCTACAAGCAACAGTTCTGTGCTTGTGATGACCTGGAAATACTGGCACGTCTCCATGTCCTGCACAGATTTTCCCTTGCATCTTCAGAGGTTAAAATAAATCACCCTGAGATGGAACAGATGTAGAATGCAGCCAGTGACACTCTGCAGCTTCTTCAGCTCAGTTTTCTTTCCTCATGGAGAGGCCCAGGCAGCGTGGCCATGCCATCCTGCCGGCCTTTGGGAGGTGGCACTGGTGGCACCTGCCCTGTCCCCGGGGCCCTGTCCTGTGCTGAACCCATCCAGCTGGGCTCAGATAAACTCCCTGCCCGAGCTGGTCACACCAACCATCGGCACTGGTGTCAATGGAGCTCCCAGAAACTCCCTCTGGAGCAGGGCAGTGCTTCCAGCAGCCTTCCAGAAACTTCCCCTGGAGCAGGGCAGTGCTTCCAGCAGCCTTCCAGGATCCATTCCCATCAGTAATGGGCACCACAAGGATAAAAGGGACCCAGCTGTGAGCCCCTGGAAGCCCAGCCCTGCCCAACCTCTGGAACTCCAGGGCTTCCCAACCCCTGGAACCCCAGCCCGGTCCCAGCCCTGCCACTGCAGAGTGGGAAGCAGGAGGGATGGAGCTGTGTGAGCCATCAGGGAATTTCCTCCTGTGAGAGGCAGATCCTGCCCAGAGAGGAGCCCACAGCAGGGTTTGGAAGCAGCGAGGTGCAAAGGGGAGAGGGGCTGTGGTGCTTTGCCCACAGAGCTGGTTTACAACAGTTTTACAACAGAAAATGGTTCCTTTTTTTGCTGTTCTTTTTTGGGCACTTCCTACAGCAGATCCTGGTCAGCCCAGCAGGCACCAGCAGCACCTCCTTCTCCTTCTCCTCTCCTCTCCT
>NW_005054585.1:291006-300695 GCF_000277835.1 Geospiza fortis
CTCCTCTCCTCTCTCCTCCCAAAGCCACCCAGTGTCCCAAGGGAAGCACCAGGGAAGCTGATGGAAGCAGATTCCTGCAGCAGCAATGGAAAACCATCTTTTTAAGCACGGAGAAACTCCTGGGATTTCCCTGCCACACTCAGGAACTCCTCAGAGCCACTTGTGCCCGCAGAGGTTGTGGATTCCCCATCCCTGGCAGTGTCCCAGGCCAGGCTGGATGGGGTTTGGAGCACCCTGGGATGGGGGGAGGTGTCCCTGCCCTGGCACTGGATGGAATTTAAGCTCCCTCCCAACCCAAAGCATGCCAGGATTCCGTGATTTCCCCAAGATTCTGGCAAGAGGGAACAGGTTGAGTTTGCAGTGAGAGCCAGGGAGGTGCAGGTACAAGTATTCAAATGGCCCATGCAGTGCTGCAGCAGGAGTGGTTAAACAGGAATTATTTGACAATGCCAACGTGGCTAGGTCAGGTTTTTACACATCCACACTTTCCCTGGCAGTGGCAGCACAGGGAATCCTCCTGCCCTGTCCCTGGCCTGGCTGAACCAGCAGCAGGGGAAGCCCCATCTGGCTTTGGGACACTTTTTCTTTCCCTGGGTTTATAA
The DNA here is from genome assembly GCF_000277835.1 of Geospiza fortis. NCBI lineage: Eukaryota > Metazoa > Chordata > Aves > Passeriformes > Thraupidae > Geospiza > Geospiza fortis. Next base: position 291,609 of record NW_005054585.1, read on the forward strand.
TCCAGCCTGGGTTTATTTGCTGCTGGAATAGTGAACAGCACAGCCCTGGGGAGCAGCCTGGGCTGGGAGGGGAGTCCTGATGCCAGCTGGGCACCCAGGGGCACCCAAGGCACTCAGGGACACCCAGAGACACCCAGGGACACCCAGAGACACTCAGACACCCAGGGACACCCAGGAACAGACAGGAATACCCAGAGACAGACAGGGACACTCAGGGACACTCACAGAAACCCAGAGACACTCCAGAGACACTCAGGGCCACCCAGGGACATCCAGAGACATCCAGAGACACCCAGGGGCATCCAGGGGCATCCAGAGACACCCAGGGACACCCAGGGACATCCAGGGACACCCAGGGACATCCAGGGACATCCAGGGGCACACAGCTGGCAGCCCTGGCCCTGCTGAGGAGCATCCAGGGGCATCCCCACAGGTGTGTGGGGCTCCTGCTGACTGAGCCAGCATTCCTGGCAGTGCTGGAGGAGCCTCCACAGGGAAACTCCACCTGGAGATCGGCTCTGCCTTTGCAGAAAGGGTGGAAAAGTCAGGGAGCAGCAGCCTGAGATGAGTGCCTGAAGGAATCAGGGGGCTGAGTGGCACAGCCATGTTTTCTGAAAAATCCTTTCCTTAGGATTTTTCCTCCTGAGAAGCTGAGAGGCCTCAGGAACAAAATGTAACCAATGGTTATCTGCTGCTGTGGGATGCAACAGGTGCATCTGTGATTGGTCTCATGTGGTTGTTTCTAATTAATGGCCAATCACAGCCCAGCTGGCTCAGACCGTCTGGGCGGCCCCGAGATTTGTTATCATTCCTTCTTTTTCTATTCTTAGCTAGACTTCTGATGAAATCCTTTCTTCTATTCTTTTAGTATAGTTTTAATATAATATATATCATAAAATAATCAATCAGCCTTCTGAACCATGGAGTCAGATCCTCGTCTCCTCCCTCACCCTGGGACCCCTGTGAGCACGGTCACAGCTGAGGGTGACATTTCCCAGGGTGGGAAGCCCAGGGTGGCCAGCAGAGCAGGCTGTGGCCACCAAGCCACTGCTGCCTCTGGTTATCAGAGAATTCCAGAGTGGTTTGGGTTGGGAGGGACAGTAAAGCCCATCCCTGCCATGGCAGGGACATCTCCCACTGTCCCAGGTGCTCCCAGCCCCATCCAGCCTGGCCTGGGACACTCCAGGGGCAGCCCCAGCTCCTTTGGGCACCCATGCCAGTGCAGCGAAATTAATTATTATTAATCAGCCTGCTTGCAAAGTGGCCCATGAAGAACTGCTGATTTCCTCACCATCCCTCATTCCCCCAGCGGCTCTGGGGCTGCCTGCCCAACCATTGCAGCTTTCCCACTGCAGGAGGGAGGAGGAGTGGAGCCACGGGGTCCCAGCTCAGCTGCACAGCTGCTCGGGTGATCTGCTGCACGGGCTGGTTTGTGGGACACACAGGAACAAAGTGAAACCCGGCTGAATGGATTCCCACATCTCAGTCCGCATTTCCAGGGAGCTTTTCCCTAACGCCACGTGAGCACAACACAAAGGGAGGAACAAAAGGAGGAGGAGGGCAGCAAAAAAAAAACCAAAAAGAGTTTCTCATTTTGACAATGTAAAAAATCTGTCTAGAAAGGCTTTTTCACAGTTAGTGTTTAAACACAAGGCTGGGCTTGCAGCAGTGGAGGGAATTGTGCACTTGGAGCTCTCAGGATGGATGATGGAAACTGCTCCCAGTCCACTTGTGTGATCTTGCCCTCCTCTGTGTCTCCTTGAATTTAAAATGATGTGTTTATGAGGTTAGAAACTGTTTGGCAACTTGTTATTTTGCACTCGTAAATCCTTTTTCTCAGATCTCAGGGTAGTTTATAAACATGAACGAAGCCACAAACACTGGGGCAGGGCTCCCCAATCATACTGGTCCAACAGGTGGGGAACGGGAGCAGGGCTTGCCCAGGTTTGCACGGGAGAGGGAGCTCCTGGAGATCTGGGGAATTTCCTTCAAGTCACACTGGGGCAGATTTGAAATACATAAAAAAAAACCAAAAAAAACCAACCAACCAACCAACCAACCAAACAAACAAACAAAAAAAAAACCACCAAAAAACAAAACAAAAAAAAAAAAAAAAAAAAACCAATAAAAGAAGGCAAGACAAGGAAACGGGAAGAAACATTTTCATAGGAATGTACCAACAGAGTGTCACTGATCCTGGGAGAGAGACATCCTGTGGTGCTGATCCTGGGGCAGGGACACCCTGGCATTGCTTATCCAGGAGCATCCTGAATAGCTGAAGTCCAACAGGATCCTGCTGTGAGTGGGACACAGCTGGGAGCACAGGACATTTCTGCTCCTCATCACTTCCATGACCCCCTTGGGAAGCGAGCCCTGGAGGAAGCAGGATTCTCTAGCAAGCTCCCCAAAGCACAAGCTGCTCTTGGGGACGGGGAGCAGGACAGGGGCTCCTGTGGCATCCTGCTGTGAGGCTGGCACTGGCCTGGTCCTTGCCACTGCCAAGGGATGGGAAAAGGATGCACATGAATCCCAGGTGCAGCTCTGCCCTTGGAGCCCTGCCTCTGGATGTGCCCACAAGCCCTGCGGATCTTCCAGCTCCTGCACTGTTAAATCACCAGAAATGCTGGAATTGGTGTGCAATTCCTTGTTTATCTCTCATTTCGAGTGCCTTTTCATTAGGCAGAACCTGCGGGCTGACACCGTTTAGGAGAGGACTGGATCCATGGATTCCTTTCACTCCCACTCCGCCCAGTTTAACCCGCGGCGCTCGTCACCTGCAGGGGTTAAATTGAATCTGTCACACTTGGGACACGCTGTGCCCCACAGCTTCCCCATTCTCCTGCTGACCCGGGCCTGTTTGGGTTTGTTCTGGTTTTCGGGGGAGAACTGGAACCAGCCTGGCAGCACAGACCGGACGCGGGCTGGATTTGGGATCAGCTGATCCGAGCCTCATTAAAGGCGCACTCATTAAAGGCGCACTCATTAAAGTGCCCCGGGGGCTCCGACACTGTCTGGGCGCAGCCAGCCTCCCTCCTCTCCCCTCCTGACCCCCGTGCAGGTGCTGGGATGTTCCAGGGCTAATTAAAACCGTGCCATTTGCATATTCCAGGCTGTTGGTTAATGATCTCCTCCAGTCTGGGCGCTCACTGCGGCGGTGGGACGAGCATCCCGAAAGAACGCGCGGCGCTGGGGAAGCAGGAGGGCGTCGGGAAAACGGGATATTTGGGATATTTGGGATGTTTGGGCTGTGGGGGAGGATGGGGGCAGCCGGAGGTGCAGACGAGGTGCCCTGCTCTGCAGAGAGAATCGCTTACACGCTGTCTGCGAGCGCGGATAGCGAGAGGCGGCACTTTCCATTCACAGACAAATGCCCCCGCTGAAAGGACACAGATAAATAAAATAAATGCCCCCGCTGAAAGGACACTGAGCCCGACTTTGCCTTGTGCCGGGAAACAATCGGGATTGCCCGCGGCCACATTCCTGCCAGGCTACATCCACCCAGACCTGAGGCCAGATGGGACCAAAGGGAGCAGGATTTGTCCACAAAACCTGGCTTAGGATCACAAGGGATGGGCACCGGGATGCTCCATGTGACCCAGCCACAATAAAATCCCTTCTCCCAGGCAAATTTCCTGCGTTACAGGAGAGATCAGCAATGCCTGGAGAGCATCTCCAGGATTTGTGGGCTGAGGTCTTTGACAACGAGCTGCCAGGGCAGGAATGGGTGGATGGATGGATGGATGGATGGATATGGATGGATGGATGGATGGATGGATGGATGGATGGATGGATGGATGGACGGATGGGATAGTGGGGAGAAAGCTGGGGCTGTCCCTGGATGCCTGGCAGTGCTCGGGTCCAGGTTGGATGGGACTTGGAGCAGCCTGGGACAGTGGAAGGTGTCCCTGCCGTGGCAGGGCTTTAAGGTTCCTTCCAACTCATCGCATCCTAGGATTCTGTGACTCTTTCCAGAGTTCCCTACTGCAAATAGGGAGTCAAGAGCTGTGGCTCAAGGAGCTGGAGCATTCCCAAATATTTCCCAGAGTACAGGGAAATGTACAGGATCTAAGTATTGGATCTTCTGGCTGCTCCAGAAGGAGCCACTCACACTGCTGGCCCCACCCTGCCCTGGCTGAGACTATTTTTAGGGAATGCCAAGACTCCCAGGCCGTGGCCATTAACCAGGTCTTTTGCCACTGGAATTGTCTCCCTGCATTTGGGAGAATTCTGGATGCAGACACTGGGTGGGTGCTGTGCATGGAAGTGGGGAAAATCTAGGATCCATCTCCTCTGTGGCAGTTAATGTAAGAGGAATCCCATAGCGTAACAAGAAGAAAACAAAGTGTGATTGGAAGAACAAATGTGTTCCTGTTAACACCAACTTGCGTGGAAAAGCATCGAAGACACTTCCATGAGGAAACTAGAGTGTCTGAGCTGAGTGACACAGCCCAAGGGAGCTGAGCAGCAACGAACCAAAGCGTTGAGCAGCGAGGGGATGCTCACTGAGGTGGCATCAGGCTGTGAGGGCAGTGACAGGAGTTATTGACACACCCCAGCCTTCCCAGCTCGCTCCTCCTGCAGGAATATCCCATGGACACAGAGCGTGTCCAGCTGCTGAGCAGAGCTGGGAAACCCCAGCACACTCACACTTCCAAGGGTGGGTTTCTGTCTCGGTTTGGAAAGCCAAGTGCCTGCTAAGGCAGGCAGGAGCCTCCCCTGAAATGGAGAATGTAAACCCTCCCCACCCCTCTGAATTGCTATAAATTTTAAATTAAGGGGCTCTCAGGCAAAAAATATGGGAGCAGGAAATAACAGTTCTTTGATAGGGGAGAAAATAAAAAGATAAAATAAACAATGCAGTACACTAAAATACCACTGACAGAGTCAGAGCCCAACCTGACCCCCTGTGGGTCAGGCTGCTGGCAGCAGTCCCATTGGAATTGTGGCTGCAGAGCTCCTGGAGTGTCAGGGGGGGTTCTGCTGGAGCAAGGGGGATCTGTAGAGAAGGATGTGTTCTTCCTCTGAAGATCCAGTGGAAGAAGAGGCGGCTGCTATTCCTCTGGGGAATCCCGTGGAGAAAGCCGTGTTGGTGTTTCAAAAACCTCTGGATTATATCCAGGCAGGAAAGCTTGGCTGGTGTTCCAGAATCTCCCGATTCTATCCAGGTAGGAATGCTTGGCTCCTCCCTCTGGGCTCACATCTCCCAGTGGGATGCTGCAGTTCTTATCAGCCATGCAGTGACATTCAGTGGCTGTTATCAGCAATGTCCCCTCCCAGGGAGGAGTGAGTGTGGTCACTCAAAGAGGGGACAGGCAAACTGCCCACGTGACAAAAGACACCTGCCATACAGATGGTAACAGAATACATCTTGCCTTGCAATCTGGAACAGTTTCTCACCTAACAGCACCCTCACAGCAGCTCCTCGCTCCCATCTTGGAGCGCTTTCCATGGAATCACTTTGGGCATTCCTCTGTTTCATCTGGTTTGGGGCCGCGTGATTCCCACACGGAGAGAGCGGCGTGAAAAGCAGGGAACAAATATTGCAGCAAACCACAGAGTAAAGGAGAGGGCAGCTGGAGGAATCCAGGGGATCCAGCCAGACACAAAACAAAGCTGGAGGCCTGGACAAGCTGCTTCTGTGCACCAGGAAAAAGCTTCCTGGGAGCTTCCCGTGGGTTTTCAGAGCACTTTGGGGAATATAAATTGTCCTTTCAAACAGCTGCTGCCGAGGCCAAGGCTGCAGATTAAATATTATGACAACATTTTGTAACAAAGGAACTGGGAAAGCTGAGTGGGCCCCTGGATGTGGGGCAGGGCAGGGAGGAGGGGGAGCAAGGATTTCCTACAAAGCCCCGGATCCATCAGGGATGTGGACATCATGCAGTCAGCTGGGCCTAATGGTGGTGCCACAGCTGGGACACAGGGCACAGACTGCTCAGGGAGAAGGAGATTCCCAGAGCCAGAGTCTGGAAAAACAGCTTTGGGAACAGCTTATTTTTATATCATCTTGCTGTCCTCCTCTCCTGCTTCTGGCTTCTCCTCAAGGAATAGTTTGTTCCTCCACGGCTTGGGACAGCAGTGCCCTGTTGTTTTCTTTTCCCTTCCCTATTGTTGTTGTTGATTTTTTCATTTCCTGGGGGATTTTTCCTTTGGGAATTGTGCCGTGGCTTTGGCTGTGGTGTCACCCAGAGCAGGAGTTCTGTGGGTGCTTCTGGACTGGACGTTCTCCGCGACCGCTTGGACCTGGCAGGCTCAGACTTCCCAATCCTTCCCTTCCAGGTGGTCTTGGATGCATTGTCCCACCACATCCAGGTAAAAAATGGAGCAAAGCTCCACAGAGCCAAGTGTCATTTGATTTCAGGTGACAAAACTATGGAAATGGAGGAGCCATCCCTAAATTTCCACGCCCAGCTGCTGTGACTGTTGCACCACGCGGGATGTATGGAGTTAATAAAAGCCCAAACTCTGGAATTAACCAGGATCCATTACAAATTCCCACTTTGGCCAGACAGCATCAGTGTTTGGTGCCTTCCTGCACTAATGGGTTCATAATTCCTTTTTTAAGGCAATTAAACCAATTAATGCCGCTCTCGCTGTGATTCACGACACGAAATTAGAAGTTTCGGTGCAATTAGCGAATTCAGACCTCGGGAAAGACTCTGCATTTCGCCTTAAAAATCTGGCAGGAGGTGATTCCCAGCAGCCGGACCGGGATGGCAAAGGGTGGCCGGGAATGTGAGGCAACTGTGCCCCCTGCAGACAGCCGGAATCCCTGGAAAAAATCCCTGGAAAACGGGAGGGGAACAGCCGGGCAGGAGATCCACTCACCGGACGTCCACAGCCCATCCCTCTGAATGAGCTTAAAGCTCTCCTCCAACCTTGCTGATTTCATGGAATTTCAGAATAAAAAAATACTCGACAAAGAAGCTTTGATAACCCCGGGCCATCACTGCTGATTTAAAAACCAATTTTTTGATGTACAAAATGCTCAAAAAATATGAACTGCTATCATGACAAAAATGAAGCGCTGAATTTTTGAAGGAAGATCAGTATGTTCTTCAAAATTTAATTAATAATTTCTAATTATTCAAATGTATCGTTCAATTTCTTTTAATTCCAATATAAGAATTAAAAGTCTGTATAAAGAATGCTAGAAAATACTGTTTTCACACATGCAAGTGAAACTTTGGTATCTCTGAGTCTCTCACTTTGGTATTACAGCTGAGGAAAGGAATGTGACGCCTGAAATTCGAGGTGAGCGAGCAGGGAAATGTCACTGAATCATACAGGAAGCTCTTAGGAATGCTACAATGATTTGTGTTGGAATTCCAAGGTCCTGCCCTTCTCCCAGACTCGGGCCCTGTGCTGCTGCTGTGCCTCACTTTGCCACAGATCCTTTGGTAATGACTCAGGCTGGCTCCCAGCTGGTGACTGTGCATGTTCCAAGAGCACTGTGCTGGGAACAACCCCTGACTCATCCCAGATATTCCTCACAGGAACGGGGACTTGGAGCTCCTGCTGGTCCCACAGCAGGCATGGGGACAGCTGCTCAGGTGTGCCCATAACGGGGATTTTGGGGGGGTCACACATCCCAAAAATCTGTGCTGTCACTGGGCCACGCCTCCCTTCCAGAGGCACCTTCCCTATGGAATGTGCCCTGTTTGCCACCATCCCACCACAACCCTTTATCCCTCATCTCCTCAGCCAGTTAATTAGTGTCCTCTCTCCTGCTGGTTAATGATTCTCTCATTCCTCAGACTAATTAATCCCTTCCCCTGTTTTAGGTCAGGCAGTTTCCTGGGGTGGGATCTTCCCCCTTGCCAGAATTCCCTTTTATCCAGCCACAGCTGATTTCTGATTTATCCACAGCTGCTGAATTGGGGTTGTTGGGATCTTCCTTGCCCTGGGGGTTCTGCCAGGTGTCCAGTGGCCTGGGAATCCTGCATTCCCTGCATTCACTGCCAGGGAAAATCCTTCCTGAACAGGAATCCTGCATTCCCTGGATCCACAGCCAGGGGAAATCCTTCCTGAACAGGAGTCCTGCATTCCCTGGATCCACTGCCAAGGGAAATCCTGAACAGGAATCCTGCATTCCCTGGATCCACGGCCAGGGGAAATCCTGAACAGGAATCCTGCATTCCCTGGATCCACGGCCAGGGGAAATCCTGAACAGGAATCCTGCATTCCCTGCATTCACTGCCAGGGAAGATCCTGAACAGGAGTCCTGCATTCCCTGGATCCACAGCCAGGGAAAATCCTTCCTGAACAGGAATCCTGCATTCCCTGGATCCACCTGCTGAATTGGGGTTGTTGGGATCTTCCTTGCCCTGGGGGTTCTGCCAGGTGTCCAGTGGCCTGGGAATCCTGCATTCCCTGCATGCACTGCCAGCCAAGGGAAATCCTGAACAGGAATCCTGCATTCCCTGGATCCACGGCCAGGGGAAATCCTTCCTCACGAACGTTGTTAGCCTCACCTACATCACGAAAGGTGACAAGCCCTGAGTTTAACACGGCAGTTCCACCCAGGGGGAATTTATTTTCCTGGCATCCAAACATCCCTGGGAGCTCGCTGCTGCTCTGCCTCACCGGATCCACCGCCCTCCTTGTTGATTCTAATTGGAACCTACAAAGAACATCAAATAACATCCTTCCTATAGAAATGCTTCACGTATTCCACGTTTGACAGCAATCAGGCAGGACCTGCCTCATGATCCCCTTCTCTCTACACCCTCTGCAAAAATTGTTCAGCATTTCCGACGGCTGACTGTTTTTATTTGGTTCTTTAACTCTTGCTCTTGGGATGTGAGGACGAATCGCCCGCCCACCATCCCCTCAGCCACAGTTGCCCCTCAGCCGCGCTCCCCCCTCAATTTGCGCCCTCAGACAGCTTTAATTTCGGTTAATTAAAATTTAATTTCGGTTAATTAAAATTTAATTTCGGTTAATTAAAATTTAATTTCGGTTAATTAAAATTTAATTTCGGTTAATTAAAATTTAATTCCGGTTAATTAAAAGGACAACCGGGGACAGCCCGGAGCGACTCCCCGACCCCTCAGCACAGCCGCAACATGGCGGCGCGTGACGTCA
>NW_005054585.1:302063-318853 GCF_000277835.1 Geospiza fortis
AGAGAGGTTTGCAGTGCCCATCCCTGGAGGTGTCCCAGGAATTCTGGAGGTGGCACTCGGGGCTCTGGGCTGGGGACAGGGCGGGGATGGGCACAGCTGGCACTCCATGAGCTGGGAGGGCTTTTCCACCCAAAATAACCCCGGGATTGCTCCTGTGGCCGTGCTGGGCCCTGGGCACTCCAGCTCCAGGGATCCCTGGCTGCTCCTGACCCATCCTGGCCGGGCTGGGAGCTCTGGCAGGAGAAGGGTCCCTGGGTCCCTCCCTCTCTCCCTTCCCCTCAGCAGCATCAGGGAATAGTTTGTGTCCATTTTGCTCTGACTCCTGAAGTTTCCCAGCTTCTCCAGCGTGGCTGAGGTGTCTCTGTGCCTCCTGGGTTTGCAGGGATCCAGGGAATTGTGGCTGCTGGAAGATCTGCTGCTTTTCCTCCTTTTAGTGAGGATTCAATCCCAGCAGCTTCCCCAGAACCACCCGGGACACACGGTGGGGGTGTTGGGGTGGCTGTGCAGGGCCAGGAGCTGGACTGGATCATCCTCATGGATCTTTTCCAGCTCAGGATATTCTGTGATTCAGTGATTACAAAACCTGCCTGGGGTTGGGGTGAAGACAGTGACTCAGTTGTTTTGTTTTGTGTCCTGCCCTGACTTGTGCTTTCTTAAACTCGTGCTCAGTGTCCCTTCTTTGTTACACAACGCCTGTTCTGAATGGCAGCACTGAAAAAAGCAGTGAAATAAACGAGACACCGGGCTCAGCTTTCTGTTGGGATCCTAGGAAAGAGAAGAATTCAACATTCCTGGGATTTTTGTCCCGGCCAAAATGGAAGAGATTGAGTGCTCTTGTTGCTACACAATCTCTGGTTTGTTTGTGGTATAAATTGAGCTGGTTTCTTATTTTATTTATTATTTTACTTCTAATTTCAGTTCCCTGCTGCAGTTTGCTGTTTGAGCACACTCACATTTCACGTGGCTCAAACTGATGTGTTTGTTCAAGTGGATTTTTTTTGAACTCTGCAAGATTCTTTAACAGAAACTTAAATGCTTCAAGGACTCCCAGGCTGCAGAACTTCAAAACTGGGACTCTGTTTGCTTCAACTTTACTCAGTGTATTTTTCCTTTTAATATTTTAATATTTATAGTTATATTTTTTTATTGTCACTTATTAAAATTTAGCATGTGCAACAGAGTAGGAACTTGAATTATTTGGGCTAAATCTTAGAGTCCCTTGCCAGGGAAACTTTATCATTAGAAGCTTTAAAAAAATAGTATTCTGTTGTAAATTAGAGCATGGAAGATATCAGATTATCACATGTGGATGCTCTGGGGAGATGCTGAGTTTGGAATTTTGGTGCCTTTTGTTGGCTGCAGCAGTGGGGCAGATCCAGCTGCCTCTTCATGCAGAGCTGCTCTTTTTTGGAACGCCTGTGGGGAAAAAGGAATTTCCTTTTCCTACCCAACCCAGCCCTCAAGGGCCTTCATTTCCCTCAGTTTTTATTTCCTTTTTTCTTTTTCTAGTATTTATCTTTATTATTATTTTTGCTTTCCCCAATGTTATTATTTTTTCCCAATGCTATTTTTTCCCACATATTATTATTTTTCCTAATATTATTTTTTGCCACAGCTGCCTTTTCTCGCATGGTTCCAAGCCCCCAGAGCTGAGCAGAGCCTTGGAATGTGCCTGGACACAGCTGCACATCCTGGGATAACCCTCTGCAGCTCTGGGGGAGTGTGGCTGCTTTGGTTGGACAGGAACCCCCAAAACTTCTGGAACTTTCACATTTCCTGTGTGGATCTGTTCAGACTCCACGTGCACTTGCTGTTTTCCCAGCTCTGTCCTTCCTCTCCCATCCCCTTCACTCCTGAGCAGCCTCCTTCCCTTTGGCGTTTGTTTTCCTGCCCTTCTCTCCAGGGCCATGCAGGGCTCCAGGAGCAGGAGGTGTTTGCTGGTGCTTGGAGAGGCCCTGCAGGGCTCCAGGTTTGGTGACAGGGGTGAGGACATCCCCTGGTTCTCCCCGGGCATTCCCTGGTCCCTGGCTGGTGTGGGAATGATCAGGGATGATCCTAACAATTTTCCCTCAGTGCAAAGCTCCTTCCTTTCCCTTCCTTTCCCTTCCTTTCTCTTACTTTCCCTTCCCTTCCCTTCCTTTCCCTTCCTTTCTCTTACTTTCCCTTCCCTTCCCTTCCTTTCCCTTCCTTTCTCTTACTTTCCCTTCCCTTCCCTTCCTTTCCCTTCCTTTCTCTTACTTTCCCTTCCCTTCCCTTCCTTTCCCTTCCTTTCTCTTACTTTCCCTTCCCTTCCCTTCCTTTCCCTTCCTTTCTCTTACTTTCCCTTCCCTTCCCTTCCTTTCCCTTCCTTTCTCTTACTTTCCCTTCCCTTCCCTTCCTTTCCCTTCCTTTCTCTTACTTTCCCTTCCCTTCCCTTCCTTTCCCTTCCTTTCTCTTACTTTCCCTTCCCTTCCCTTCCTTTCCCTTCCTTTCTCTTACTTTCCCTTCCCTTCCCTTCCTTTCCCTTCCTTTCTCTTACTTTCCCTTCCCTTCCCTTCCTTTCCCTTCCTTTCGCTTCCTTTTTCTTTCCCTTCCCTCAGCTCCTTTTCCTTTCCCTCAGTTTCCAGCTCCTCTCCTGGAAGAGCTGGGGCAGTGCTTTGGGGCAGAGCTCTCCAAGCATTTCTCCTTTTGGCAGTGGGAGCAGCAAACAATCCCCAGCCCCTTCCCAGCTGCTCCTGTGAGTGCTCTCCCCTTTCCTGGGCTGGCAGCATTCCCTGGGACCACGCAGCAGCTCAGCTCAGGGAGCTCACCCAGGGAAAAGCCGTTCCTTGCCCTTGGAATTCTTTATCAAAGCACCTCAAGCAGCACATTCTGCTTTCATCATTATTTCCATGAAAGCCAGCTCAGGTCTAATGTTCCTTCATTAATTGGGGGGCTGCAGGGGACAATTCATTCCGTGTTTTTAAAGGTTATGTTCCCTCTGTGCTGAAAAACTCCTGGAAAATGCATCCTCCCACATCTGCTTCTGCTCTGTCTCAGCATCTGTGAGGGAGTTATCCTTCAGAATTGTTCCTGAATTTAGGGATGGAGAACAGCAGCTGCTGCTCAGTTTGTCATGCTGGCAGGGAGGGAAACTTCCAGATCCCCGAGAGTTTGGGAAGGGCAGAGCTGGGATCCCACAGCTGCTCCCAGCACAGGGTGGCTGCAGGGGAGGGAATTGGCTCCTGTGGGAATGTGCTGGGAGCTGGGAGGGAGCAGCACTGAGCGTGGTGTGCTGGGGGCTGAGCTTGGGTTGGGATGGGGATGGAGTGGGGTGAGGGAGAAAAGGGGCTCAGGGGGACCTTGTGGCTCTGCACAGCTCCTGCCAGGAGGGCACAGCCGGGGGGATTTGGGATCATCCCAGGGAACAGGGACAGGAGCAGAGGGAACGGCCTCAGGCTGGCCCAGGGCAGCTCAGGGTGGATTTTGGGGCGATTCCCTCATGGAAAGGCATTTCCAACCCTGGCACAGCAGCCAGGCCAGTGGGGAAGTCCCAGGTATTTTGAGCTGTAGATGCCGGGTTTGCAGTGAGAATATTTCCTGCATTTCTGCAGTGCCCTGGGCCTGGGCTGAGCATTTGGGGCTCAGAGCCCTCCTTGTCCTCCTGCACTTCTGCTCCTGGGGCATTCCCAGGATTTCCCAGCCATCCAAACCCCCTCATGTGGGCAGCCCTCATCCTAAAAATCAGCAAATCTGGGATCACATCCCAGTTTGGCCAGGCTTTCCCAGCAGGACAGGACTCTCTGAAATTCCCAAACAGGAGGGGGGATTTAGGATTTGCTCCCAGGGAACAGGGACAGGAGCAGAGGGAACGGCCTCAGGCTGGCCCAGGGCAGCTCAGGGTGGCTTTGCTGGGGTTTGGTGCCATTTTTCCCATGAAATTCCTCAGGTGGATTTCAGGGATGATGTGAGGATGGATATTCCATCATTCCTGTGATCATCAAACCTTTCCTGTTGCCATGGGAAAGTTGGGATTATTTCTGCCCTGGCAGGAAAAGCTGGTGTGATTTCCACTCAGGGAAATTTTAATGGATCCTTGGGAAGTACTTAAGTACTTCAGGATATCCTTGGGAATCTTTTCACTCCTTAGGGATTGCATATCCAGGGAACCTGCAGCTTCCAGAGGCTGATTTCACTTGATTTTCCTTTTCTTTTTTAAGTATTTAAAATTGCAGGCACTCATTTATTTTCCACACCATCCATGAATTTGTTGTTCATGCCCTAAAACATTGATGCAGTTAAAAGAAAATTTAGCAATTCTATCATTTTTGGGGTTAGTTTTGAAGGTTTGTGGTTTCAAAATAATATTTACTTCCTTGAAGTAAATGTTCCAGTTTGTGAGGATAAATTATGTCAAAAATTCTACATTTCCATTTTTTTTACATCTGTAGCAAAAGGAATTTGGGACATTGGTGGGTGCTGTGTTTGTGTTCCCTTTGTGGAAATCTTTCTGCTGAGCAGCCAAAATAAAATGGAGTTTAGTTGGTTAAAACTTAATCTTGAAGCAGCAAATGCAATCAGATATTGAATTTGCTGTTTATTAACTTGAACTGCAATATTTACATGGGATTTAAATAACCTGGCTAATAAAAACTTAAAAGCACAGATAAATACCATTAAGCCTTATTAATTAATCTATAGAATGAGTGGGACTAGATGAGCTTTAAGGTCCCTTCCAACCCACATCATTGCATGAAATATTAATTAGGGATACATTTTATTGATAGAATCTGACCTGAAGAAATAAATCACTTAATAAATCTTCTTTTTCTTTCCAGAGAAAGCCACAAATGAATACAACACCAGTGAGGACTGGGGGCTCATCATGGATATTTGTGACAAGGTTGGAAGCACTCCCAATGGGTAAGCTGGGCTTCAGCATTCCAGGGAATTCTGTGCTGCTGGGAGGAGGAAAATGGCACAGAGAGCACAGCTCCAAATACATGGAGCTGGCTTGGAAATGCTTGGGAGGAAATGTTCCAGGAGGATTTTGAGCAGAGCAGTTTGTATGTGCTGAGCACATTCCAGCTTTTTCCTGGAGTTCTGCACAGCACGCCCGACTTATCCATATTTAATGATCTGGCATAAATGAGGGGAAGTGGCTGTGCCAGGAGGAGAAAGTGAAACAATTTCTGTGCAGAAAAACACCTGGCAGGGACCTGGGGCTTCTTATGGTATTTGTCTGTGTTTGGTTGTTAGGAAAAATGGGAGAGAAAAGGGAAAAAACAGGGATCAAAGCACAAATCACTTGGAATCAGTTTAGCCTGAGTGAAACATTAATGGAATTTCAGTGATTCTGTAGTGGCCAAAATATTTGCTGAATTTTTGAGTGATAGCATCTTTTAAATTTGGAATTAATATTCAATTAATTTTTTAATTAATTGAAGATTAATTCTAGAATTAATCTTCAATTTATAAGATTCATTCTGGAATTAATCTTCAATTAATCACAATTTTTAAGTAATTCAGAATTTTTAGCAGTTCTGTTTAACATTAAAATTGGGGTTTTTTGGTGTTTTGATTTTAATTGATTACCTGCCACAAGGAATAACAGCAAATCTGTTCAATCTGGGAATCTTTAGTCCTGAAGGAAAAAATATGTCCTTTGAGTCCTTCATTAAAAATCAAATTTTTTAGTGCCGTGAGACTTCTGTAGAGAGAACTGTTCCAAGTTTGGTTTTGGAGGAAGGGATGTTGTAAAAAATTCTGTGTTTAAGATGAAAAAAATTACGCAGAAATAGAAGTATAAAAAATGCATAATTAAATCTAAGTATATGTATTTATATAGAAAATAAAACCCCAAATTCTGAATTTTAAATGCCACTGCTGCTGGCATATTTTTAATTCAATTTTGTGTCCTTTTCTTCCTTTCTGCCCTTGAGAACAATGAAGATTGTTGCCTACCCTAAATAAAAATACAACTTAAAATAACTGAGTTGACTTGGTTGGATGGTTTGTATACGAAATAAAATGAAAATATTAGGAGTAAAAGTGTATTTTTCTGGCACAGAGGCTTTTCTGTGCTTTGCTAATCCAGCAGCTCAAGTATCTGGCAGTGATACTATTTTTTAAATGCTGCATCAGCTTTTTTTTTTTTTCAGGATTTCATGTTTTTAAATGTTCCAAATATCAGTGTTAATGAAGCCTTTGATGTGCCTGAACTCCTGCCAGCCATTAATGCTCATTTAAAGTGTGGAAACCCCTCAGCAGAAGCATTTAAAAAGCTCTTCATTATTCTCCACTCACCTCAGATTGTGCTGAAACAAATGATGAAAACCTTTGTGTCCTCAGGCTGAGGGAGAGGGGATCCCAGAGCTGGGAATGAATTCCACTAAAATACCCATTTATTGAATCCTCTCCTTTTCTGGGGACATTTCCTTCACTGTCTGGCCCAAACCATGCAATTGCTTCCCTTCCTGGCCTGGCAGCAGGTTTTTGGGAATGGATGTGCAATGCCCGGGGGAAAAAGGGAATTTCTGCCAATCCAGCACCCAGCTGAGGACAGACAGACTGGTCAGTGGGTAAATCTCTGCCCAGCCCTGAGAGGCTCAGCTTTGGGGCCATTTTCACTCAACAAGCTCAGCTTTCGTGACATTTTTGCTCAATAAGTTCAGGTTTGGTGACATTTTCGTTCATTAGGCTCAGCTTTGGTGACATTATTGTTCCTTAAGCTCAGCTTTGGTGCCATTTTTGTTCAGTAGTTTCAGTTTTGGTACCATTTTCACTCAATAAGCTCAGGTTTGGTGGCATTGTTGTTCATTAAGCTCAGCTTTGGTGACATTATTGTTCCTTAAGCTCAGGTTTGGTGGCATTTTTGTTCAATAAGCTCAGCTTTGGTGCCATTTTTGTTCAGTAGTTTCAGGTTTGGTGACATTTTCGTTCATTAGGCTCAGCTTTGGTGCCATTTTTGCTCAATAAGCTCAGGTTTGGTGACATTTTGGTTCACTTCTGGTGGAGGTTTGGGCTCATTCCTTGCACAGCTCCTGTCACTCCCATTTATCCTGAATTTCTTGCTCCTTTGCAGAGCCAAGGATTGCCTTAAAGCCATCATGAAGAGAATGAATCACAAAGTTCCCCACGTGGCTTTGCAGGCTCTCACAGTGAGTAAATTCCCAAATTGCCCCCAAAAACCTCAGGGAATGCAGCAATTCAATATTTGCTGATCAATTCATTAATTAACCTCAATAAATCAGTGTCCGTGCTGGATTTACCTTTTATTTTGGATTATTTGCACTCTTTTTTCATTTGCATTTTTATTTCTTATTTTGGATTGTTTGCACTCTTTTTTAAATTTACACTTTTTTTTTTCTAATTTTGGAATATTTGCAGGCTTTTTTTTAAATTTACACTTTTTTCCCTTATTTTGGATTATTTGCACTTTTTTTTTAATTGCAGGTTTTTTCCCTTTTTTTTTGTTTATTTGCACTCTTTTTTATTTGCACTCTTTTTTTCTTTATTTTGGATTATTTGCACTCTTTTATTTGCAGTTTATTATTATTATTTGCAATCTTTTTAAAACTTGCATCTTTTTTCCCTGATTTTGGATTATTTGCGCTTTTTTTAAAATTTGCACTTTGTTTTCTTATTTTGGATTATTTGCACTTTTTTTTCGTATTTTGGATTCTTTGCACTCTTTTTAAAATTTGTATATTTTCCCTTATTTTGGATTATTTTCACTCTTTTTAAAATTTGCTCTTTTTTCCCTGATTTTGGATTATTTGCACTCTTTTTTATTTGCACTTTTTTTTCCTGATTTTGGATTATTTGCACTTTTTTTTTAATTTGCATTTTTTTCTTCTTTTGGATTATTTGCACTCTTTTTTTTTTATTTGCACTTTTTATATTTTGGATTATTTGTACTTTTTTTTTGCCCTGCATTTTCCCAATTGTCTTTCTGCTGTCAGCTTTTAGGAGCCTGTGTGTCAAACTGTGGGAAGATATTCCACTTGGAAGTGTGTTCCAGGGATTTTGCCACTGAAGCTCGAGCTATAATAAACAAGGTAATTATTTTAGAACCTGCAGTCTTGGGGGAAGATTATTTTGGTAATTTCTCCAAATTAATGGTGTAGTTAATGCACAATTTCTATGTTTTCACTGAAATTTGTGCCATTTTTACTCTGAAAAAATAATCTGTTAAAGAGCTGACAGCTGATAATCCTTCACACTTTTACAAAATTACATGAGCAGTTTTAATTAAAATCTATGCTCCTAAGCTCCATTAATTTGATCATGGTAAGTGCAGCTTTTCTTGAGGAGAGTTTTTATTAGGCTTGAAGGAAATTCCTGGGCTGAAGTGAAAGGGAAAATTATGAGGAAGTGAAATGACATTTGTACAAGGAAAAGGATGAAGTTGCAGACAATCCTTTTTAGTTTTTAGAGATTCTGGGAATGTTGAATGAGAAAATAACCAAGAAAAGGAGACTGAGATGGTTGGGGTCAAGCAGCTGCTGGGCTCTAAATCTGGCTGTGAGGAATTGAGTAAGCAGGAACAGCTTTTCCCTAATTACTGCTCCAGTTGGAGACAAAACTGGTTAATGGGTTAAAAAGGAGTTTTCAGATCCCTGCAATCATCAGAGGCTGAGCAAAGCAATTAAGGAAAGTAATAAAATTGCTGGGAAGCAAAATGAGTTCACAGCTCTTGCGTTTTTGGCTTTTGTGGAAAAATAGGTCTGCAAGTGGTGCCTGTGTTCCCATTAGCCAGGGTCCATCCTGGGGCTCTCACTGACCTTCAGCAGCCAGGGATGGGCAGGAATCCTGGAATCCCACTCAGAGGTGGAAAAGGATCCTGGAGCCTTGGGATCCCACCCAGGGATGGGCAGGGACCCTGGGATCCCACCCAGGGATGGGTTCTGGAGCACAATTTCTGTGTTCTTGGGAAATACTGACCCTTTACCCCCAGCCCTGGTCCCCTTGGAGGAATAATGAATAAAATTGGGCTTTTTTCCCTCTTCTCTGAGGGAAAACGAGTTCAGCCAAGTGTGACAAATGTCTTTGTGTTGCTCCTGAGCCCAGCAAACTGTCTGGTTCAAAAATGCAGGTTGGAGCCTGGCAGCTGGCAGTGCCCTCCCTGCTCAGCCCATGCTGGGATCTGATTCCTTGGGGTGGGAATCTTGTCCCAGTGCCAGAATCTGGGGGAGTCACAGGAATTCCAGGCAGGGCATGAATTGATCTTGGTTTGCCCCCACTCCAAGCAAATCATCTTCTTTTACCAGCAGCACAGCTCCAGTTTGGGAATAGAAACTCTCCCCAAGGATTGTCCTCATGGATAATTCCTTTTTGTGGGAGAAGCTGATTCAAGGAGACACAGATCAGGGTTTTGTGATGTACTCTCAGCTGGGACAAAGCTGTCCTGGCATCTGAGGAGAAATTGCTGAGGCCAGAAAAGGTGGATTGGAGGGAAAGATTTATGGGAGGATTTATTGGAGGGGAAGATTTCTTGGAAGATTTCTTGTAGGGGAAGATTTCTTGGAGGAGTTCTTGTAGGGAAGGATTTCTTGGAGGAGTTCTTGTAGGGAAGGACTTCTTGGAGGAGTTCTTGTAGGGAAGGATTTCTTGGAGGAGTTCTTGTAGGGAAGGATTTCTTCTTGGAAGATTTCTTGGAGGGAAAGACAGTGGCTTATATCAGACCAGTTGATGTGGTTGGGAAGTGGAAAACCACACACTTGAGAAGGAATGAAGAGAAAATTGGGGTTAAATGGAGGGTGAGTAACACAGAGAGGCAGAAATTCAGGATAAGGGTGGTAGGCAGCCTGAATTTCTCCAGAATTGGTGCTCCAGGAGCTCAGCAGGTTCTCTGGAATATCAGATCAGGGTATAAAAGGTCAGATGTTCTACACTCTGCTCCCCAAATCTTCTCAATCTACACAATTATTAATGATTAAGTGTATTTATAGTAAAATGGGTTTGGTAACAATTTTGGTAACAGCTCCTTCTGTTCATTTTGAGGCTCAAACATCCCTTTTTATCTAATTTTGTCTTCCAGGCTCACCCAAAAGTGAGTGAAAAGCTAAAAACCCTCATGGTGGAGTGGTCAGAAGAATTCCAGAAAGACCCACAATGTAGTTTAATATCTGCAACCATCAAATCCCTGAAGGAAGAAGGGGTCACTTTCCCTGCAGCAGGACCCCAGGTGAGAGCTGCTGTGGGACAGGGATGGGTCCCAAGCTCTGGTGTCCTTTCCCAAATCCCCTTTTCCTGTTTGTCCCAGGAGTTATCTTGGGTTTGGAGTGCTTTATTTTTCACTTCTGGTGGTTTATTGTGCCCAACCTGACAGCAGATAGGATGCCAGGTGGTTTTTTCCTGACTTATATTATTGATACTTCTAAATATTTCCACATTATTCAGTCCTGAAAATCAAAATTACAATTTCTATTACAATTTCCTCACACAAAGTTTACTTCCCTCTGTATGAAACACAGAGGGTTTTTTTAACTTTTACAAACACTATGAGTTTTTTAACTTTTACAATCCCTCCTCCCTCCACAAAGATGTTTTCACTTCTAACTCTGATCTATGTGTAAAACATATGGCAGGAACATGGAAGAGTTGAGTACTGGCACCCAATTCCAGTTCCTGGTGGGAATGAAAACTCCAGGAATGATTTCACTGTGCTGCTGGGGAGAATTGTAGGATTTAAGTCAGCAGCTCCCAACTGGAGCATCTTCTCTCTTGAAGGGAGGATAAAAGTGGAAAGAGTCATTTAAATGAGTAGTCTCACTGTAATAAATATGACTAAAATAATTATGTCGATAAAATCAGTTATTTCAATTAAATCTCAGTATTTCTTTTGCTTTTTTCCCTGCTGAAAACAGAAACAAGCCTGAAGGGTGGTGATTTTTATTTCTGAGATCACCAGGATTCCATAATCCACCTGATCAGGAACAACTCGGTGCTAATTTTTAAAAACATCAAATTATGGAGATTTCAATGTCATTTGTCCCTCTGTTGTTCCCACCTTTGCAGGCTTCCACCAGTGCTGCTAAGAATGGCTCCTCATCCAGTAAATCCAAAGAAGATGAGGATATAGCTAGAGGTGAGTTGCTGTCTCAGCCTCTGAGTTGGACTGCAGAAGTTTTGTTGAAAAGCAGGGAAATGGGAATTTGGGCTCTTGCCTGCTGCACAGAATTGAAATCAATGCCACAGTGGGTTGGGAATTGTGGCATTCCAGGTGTTTCCCTCATCCATGGGGATATGGGGTAAGACACATTCCTCCCCATCACACAGCATTTTAAATGTTAGCTTCCAACACTACAGAAGCAAATACAGACCTTGTTTAAATAAAGCAATATATCCTGTTTTTGTTAAATCAAGAAATCACACTGCTTTGTCTCCAGGGATAAACCCCTCAAACCTGTTCTCTTCCTCTCTGCCCCACCTGCAGCTATTGAATTGTCTTTGCAAGAGCAGAAGCAGCAGCAAATGGAGACGAAATCCTTGTACCCACCTGCAGAAATGCCACAAAACCCCCAGAGCCTGAGGAAGGTGCGAGCTCTGTATGACTTTGAAGCTGTCGAGGACAATGAGCTCACCTTTAAAAGTGGAGAAATTATTTTTGTTTTGGATGACAGGTACAATACACTCAGGTGGAGCTGACTTTGTTCCACCACTCTTGTTTCTCTCAGGGTAGCACATTTTTCCTCTGATGTTTTTTTCCCCCTCACAGAAATGTCATTGTCACTCTGCCCTCCCTCACATCCCTTTCTCTTCCTTTTATCTTTCCAAATTCCTTGTTTCAGACCTCGAATCTTTTTTAGTGCAGGGAGAACCTCGAGCATTTCATCCAGTTTGTAGTTTGGAAGATAAATCTTAGTTGGTTGTCTGACATAAGAAAAAGCACTGGCATCACATTCCATCTACTTCCAGCAGCTGTTAAACCTCTGGCTATCAAGAATCAGATTTGCCAAGAAGAAAACTGATTAAAAATAGCTAAAATAATGATTGTTGTTAACACCTCTAGGGATAGATACAGCTTTAAAGGGTGGGCAAGTAATCAATATAAAGATTTGATGGATTGTGTTCAATTTTCAGTGATCCCCTGACTCCTCTTCCTCCCTCCCCTCCCCTGTGCCTCAGCTCCTGTTTGCCTCTGTGCTAATCCCTGCAAGTTCTCTTTTAGACATCACAGGGTTTTGGTAAAAAAACCACCAAATATGTCTCTGTACCTCAGATTTTCAGTAAAAACCCCAAATATGTCCCTGGCTGTGTTCCCCCCTGAGTTGTGTAACCCTTCTTTATTTCCCCAGTGATGCCAACTGGTGGAAGGGGGAGAACCACAGAGGAGTGGGGCTGTTCCCATCCAATTTCGTCACCTCTGACTTGTCTGTGGAGCCCGAGGCAGGTGAGTTACCTGCTGAAATGATGGATGGATCATTGCACACAGGCAGCTTTGTGCTGCAATCCTAATTAGCCCAGCAGCAAAATAATTTCCTCTATCAGCCCCAGGAAAGAATTGAGAGACATCCTGCCCTTGTTTCAAACAATCAAGCACAGATCACTCCATAACTCTCCTTAATTTCTGTCTCTATTTTTCTTTTAAGTTATTACCATTTTCTGTGACAGAAATTTGGTTCGATTCGCCATAATTCCTTGTCAGCAACATATTTACAAATCCAGCAAATTGCCATTTCAAATGTCACAGTGTCTTTTCACACAGAAAAATAACAAGGAGCAAATGTTTGTTTGAAGTTCTGACAGCAACAGAGAGAAAAGAAACTCATCTCTGTTCTTCCAGCAGCTGTGGATAAAATCTCTGTTCCTGAGGACAGTGCAGAAGAAATTAAGAAAGCAGAACCTGAGCCAGTTTATATTGATGAGGTATGAAGCCACTTTAAAATAAAATATTGCTGGGCTTTTACATTCCTTCAGTGCTGAATGTTGGCAGATGATTCTTTGTCTATAAAGAACTTTTATTTGAATATTAAACTAATCTTGGCATGGCTGGGAAATCAGAGTTCTTCATCTTGGCTTCCCCTTTCAGGATAAGATGGATAAAACACTGCAGGTACTTCAGAGCATAGATCCCACAGATTTAAAGCTTGATTCTCCAGATCTTCTCAACTCAGAAGGTACTTGCAGCACTAAATGAGCTCTTTTTTATGACTTCTTCTCACAATTACCTTTTGTGGATTGAGCTGGGAGTTCTTTGTGTTTATTTTAAGCTTAGGGGAGCTGTGCTCTGTACTAACAGTGCTGGAGAACACTTATTTCACCGTGGGAGTGTGGGGCTCTGGGGATAATTTGAATTTTTTTTAATAGTTCCAAGCCAGCTCCACGTTTAGCAGAATCATTTGCATAACTCCCAGCTCCGTAAAATGCCTGAGCTTTGCAAGATCCATCTACCAGTCCCAACCCTGAAATAAATAAGAAATTAATTTTCCTGTAGTTAGATAAAATATTTCTGGCTGCATTTAAACATTTAATTGTGCAAGACATCAACTGCCTCAACACTTTGTCTTCACAGATATCTGCCAGCAGATGGGTCCAATGATAGATGAAAAACTAGAAGAGATAGATAGGTGAGCACAATTTATTCACTCATTTCCTTCAAATTGGGCAGGTTTAATGAGATTTCTTTGGTACTTTCATCTCCTGAGCTAGAAAACCTTGCAAGAAAAATTTACCAACTTTATTTTTTAATGCTGAAATATCAAGTTCTGAGTGTGTGCACTGAGATTTGATTGCTGCTCTCCCAAAATTCCCTGCCCAGGTCATGGATGCTTTTTACTTTGTCATTTTGTGTAGCCTTCTCCAGGCTGTCCAGAGGTTGGAATTTTCAGTCTGTTGGTGATTATTCCAGGTTTTCCTCACCTCTCCCTCCTCAAGTTTGGCTGCCCAGTCCCTGAAGGGGCTCCAGGAGAGCTGCAGAGGGACTGGGGACAAGGGATGGAGGGACAGGAGCCAGGGAATGGCTCCCAGTGCCAGAGGGCAGGGATGGATGGGACATTGGGAATTGGGAATTCCTGGCTGGGCGTGGATTCCCAGAGCAGCTGGGGCTGCCCCTGGATCCCTGGCAGTGCCCAGGGCCAGGCTGGAGCAGCCTGGGGTGGTGGGAGGTGTCCATGGCAGAAGGTTGGAATGAAATCTTGTAAGATCCCTTCCAGCCCAAACCATTCCATGATTCTGTGACTCCTGGGGATATTTGAGGGTAAAAAGAGCAGGGAATTCCACCTGGGAGTTGCTGGTTTGGTGTCAGCAATGGTTGTGCAGCTCTTGGATTTTCCTTCCAGTCACACAACAGCAATTTTTCAATATTAATGGGTAAAAAATGACCTTTTACCTTTCAGAGGCTTATTTTTCTTGCATATTTCATGCAGCACCGGTCTTTCCTCCCCATGTAAGATGTCCCAGCAGCTCAGTGCCATCTCCATTTGTTTTGGAACAGGAAACATTCCGAGTTATCCGAGCTGAACGTGAAGGTTCTGGAAGCTCTGGAGCTCTACAACAAACTGATGAATGAGAGCCCCATGTACTCAGCCTACTCCAAACTCCAGCACCCTGCACAATTCCCACCCACCTCCTCTGGAGTCTCTGTGCAGGTCAGTATCCCTGGGATCTGGAAATTCCCTGGGATCTGGAAACTCCCTGCTGCTTATCCCTGATTTTAAAAAAATCACAGCAAAAACCAAAGGGAGCCCACGAGCAATCTGACATTGCCTTTGCAAGAAATTGGGATTTATGCACTAGAACAGAAGGTTTTGCTTGGCCACTGTTGAAAATTCCAAAAGATCCCTTCCATAATTCATTTCTTGCAGTTGGGATTGGGTGTTGCAGCAGCCTGGTGGGTATTCTTGCTGTGAGTCATGTCAATCTCCAAGTAAAATGTTCCCTTCTTATCTAATGCTGGGGATGGGAGGGAACTGGAATATCAGTGTATTAATCCCAAGTGTATTTTTTGCTAAATATAGAAACTCTCTGCTTTTAGCTCCTTTTGCCCTTAGAAAATTGAACATTTTGTATCAGTTCTAAACATGTGGTATTTGTGCTCCAAACTGTTTTACACTGTCCCTAATGATGGCTTAAGGAATAAACATGGAGGGGAAGGAGAGATTTTCAAAAAGCACAGAATGAGGGTTTTTACTTGAAATGAATTTTACTTTCATGTTAATTGTTCAGTGGCAAAAGAATAGTTGCCATGGCAACTGCTAGATCTGAAAATATGTCAGTTAAAAGTAATTCCGTGTCCTTAACTCCAGTAACGATGGAAAATTCATTATATTTGGAGGTTACAAAGTAATTTAAGCCAAAAGGCAACTGGAGTTTGCTGTTTCCTCCCAAGACTGGTGCCTAGAAATGCAGGATAATGCTGGGCTTTATTTGGGACAAACCTGTTTATCCCAAATCCAGCCCCCGCCAGCCGCTCCAGCCCGTGCCACCTGAATTTGGAGGGAATCTTGCATTATTTAAACCAGAATTGGCAGAAAGTGCAGGTTTTGCTTCCAGCTGTAGAATATTCTGGTGGGTTCACTCCAAAGCGTGCTGAGCACCAAATCTGCTGGCTTTGCTTTGCTTTGCAGTCGTATCCTGTGCAGCCTCCCAGTGGGAATTACATGATCCAGGGGGTGTCCATGTCCCCAGGGTACAGCCTGGCCCCGGAGCAGGTGGGCCAGGTGAGGTCCCTGCCTCAGAGCATCAACTCTGCAGCCACTCAGCCACCTCCAGCTGCTTATTTAAGGTATGGACCCAGCAATTTCTTCTTCCTGGGGGGAATTTTGCCACTTTGTACATTCTCGTGGCATTTACATTTAGTGACACATCATTTTTGAGAGGAAAATACCAATTTTAGTAAACTAGGGAGCAATGAGAGCATTATTCTGGGTAAAACTGATCCTGCACGAGATGATTTCTCAGGAAGGTCAAAAAGGAACCTCTGACCTTGGCTTTAAGCACCCAGCACCAAAGATTGAAAATTAAATAGTAGGAGTAAGTTAAAGAGTAAGTTTAAAAGCAAGAGTAAGTAAGTTGAGAAGCAAGAGTAAGTTGAAAAGTTATGTAGTAGAATTATTGAGATGCTGGAAGAATTTTGAGGGTGAAAACGTTTTTCCTGCAAAAACCATTAAAAAGTGCCATGTTAGAGGCATGAAAAGTATGGAATTCTTGGGAAACTGTTTATTAACATGGAGGAGTAACAGGAGGGAAAGTGCAAGGCCAGAGCTGATTGAAGTTGAGAGTGTGCATGTCAAAAACTGTATTTTTGCAGCCGGCAAAACATGAAATTGCTTCAAAAGTGACCCTTTTGGTCAAATGTGCATATTTAGGAGGCTCCCAGCTTGTTTTGGGGGTGCCCTTGATGCTGGGGTGTCCCTGAGCTGTCCCTGTGAGCGTGGTTGGTGTTGTGTCCCCGCAGCCCTGACCCCGCACTGCCGCAGCCCTTCCCGAGCGTCCCGAGCGTCACCGGCACCGCCGCCTTCCCCCAGCACCAGATGGGCGTGCCCGTGGACATGGCAGCATTCCAGAGCAACCAAGGACCAGGTTATCCCGTGGCACTTCCTGCTCATTCCCTGCTCCAGCAGCAGCCAAATTTCCATCAGCAGCCTCTGCTGTGAACAGCCGGGATGGAGGAGTTCCGAGCTTGGCGGTCGTTGGGAGTCCCTGCCGTGGATATCAAAGTCCATCTTCCTCTCAAATAGCCCAACTCGCTGCGTTAGGGTGGTGCAGAGTAAAAATAGGCACCAGCTCTGATGGTTATTTGCATTTTTGCATCCTGAACTAGATTAGGGGATGGTTTAAAATAATTCCCCATTCCTCTGAGTCCTTTTTTTTTTTCTCTTTCCCTG
>NW_005054585.1:318863-323094 GCF_000277835.1 Geospiza fortis
CGCTTTCAGGAAGCGTCACTTGTGAATCTTTGAAAGATTGTCCCAAAATAATTCTCTTTGCAATGTGTTTCTGGAAGCTGGAGGATGCTGAGATGCTGTTGCTTTGCCTCCTCTGGTGTCTTCTGTAATCCTTCTGTCCCAGTGGCTTTAGGGAACCTCTGCACTTCGGAGTCCCCTTCCTGAAGGACGTGCCGCGCAATCCGAGGGGTCCCCGGCTCCAGCTGGAAGAGGAAACTCTGCCCCTCAGGACCACATCCCTGTGGAAATAGGAGGAGAAGAGAGGTTTAACAGTTCTGCCTCTGTGTTTTGGAAATCACAGAGAATTGCTGTGTTTTTTTCTTGAGGAAAACACGTTTTCCTCCAATTCCCCGGTGTCTTGGCAGAGGTGGCGCTGCCAGCACGAGGCTCCTTGGGAAGGACAGGCAGGGGATGCTCCAGGTGGATCCAAGGTGCTGAGCCAGGAACTCACAGGATCTCTCTTCAGTTTTCCTTTCTGGAAGGATGTAGAAGTGAAGGAGCCTTGGAATTCCTTGTGGGAAAGGAGGGGCTGGAAAATGTTTGAAGCTGCTGAAGCCTCTGAGGATCTGTTCCCTTTGCAAGGGGAGCTGAGTGGAACAGGAACCCTCCTGATGGGACCAGGGGGTTCTGCCTCTCTTGGATTTCCTTCCTCTGCTCCTGTGTCCATGTCTCAACCAGCCCTGAGCCCAGAGGAGCTCTGCACCACTGGGAAAGGGGGATTTGAGGCCATCCCATGTGCTGGGGGTGGGATTGGGCTCCTGTGCACAGGAAATCCAGAGCCTTTCCCTGGAGGAGGGATTGCCTCAGCTGGCCATGAGTGGCAGCTGGGGAGAAGAGGAATCCAAGAATTTCTTCCCTGATGCACTTTTTGAAGGGTGGGGTTTGTCCGAGGGAGCACATGAGCTGGATTACCCTTTGGGAATTCTTTCTTTTTCTTGTTTCAACTGCTGAACAAAAAAATCACTTCATCCTCCTATTTACCTCCTCACTGGAGCATGGTCACATTTATCCTGCTTTTAACCACCTCTGCTGAGTGATAATCCTTGGTTTGGGGAAATAATGGAAGCAAATTACTGATAAAAACAACTCCATTAAATGCAGGAAGCTCCCAGATGTCTAAATAGGCATTTTTGATGTATAAACTTCATCCCAGATGGGAACTCCCAGGCTGCTGAGTGACCAAACCCACCCTCCACTCAGCACCTCCTTTTATTTAATTATTTGCTATCTTGACCTTATATTTGCAGCCTCGTGCTCATGCAAAAAGTGCTCTTTAAATCACTTCTTATTTAAATGTGTGCAATTGGAAGGAGGATTTTGTCTTTCCTTTGGATGTAACTTTGTCTTGATCCTTCCCCTGGAAGTAGCTCAGTACAAATAACACACGTGGCAATACTGAAGTGTTCTGATAACTTGTTCCTTGTGTCTTGTGAGGAAATGAATTTATTTCAATGCTGCTGTTCCAAATTCTTATTGTTTGGAGCTTTTATTTGTCAGAGTTTACTTTGTTCCGAGTTGGTTTGGGGTAGAACTAAACCTTGCTCTCGTTGCTATCAATTCTCCATGTTTGTTAGGAAATTTAACTTGGTGTTTTTTTTGGATTCTGAGCTTTGGGCCAAGAGAAATCTTCAATTGAGCCAACCAGATGTGATTTGATGATGTTAATTGTTAAGTATAAATAATGTATATACTCATTTGTCTGAGATTTTCTACACAGCTCCACACATGCCTGAACTTTTATAAAAGCAGGATTTGTCCTTCTGTCACCTCTTCTACTCCTAACTCTGTGATATGCAACTTGTAGATAGTGTAAAATAATTTAATTATTATTAAACCAGTGTATTTAGAGGGGGTTGGTGTTTCTCTTCATACTTCTAGACATGATCATATTTATTTTTAAGGCCTGATTGTAACTGAACATGCTGCCAAAGGATTTCTCTAACTCCAGATTTCTACCTTAGGTTTCTACCTGCTGTTTTCTATCAGGAATTCAGGGTGGAGAACTCCTGCTTTTTCATATAAACCCTTAACATAGGAACCTTTCTAATGAGACTTTCCACGTGGTATATTTGTTTCATGGGTGTTAAATGTCACTATGAGATCCATTTCCTTTGGTGTGAGCTGGGGACCTGTTGTGTCTGTTCAATTTGTCACCCCAGAGTGCTCTGAGGGCTTGTGCTCTGTCACCTGATGTCAGCCACGCTTTGTCTCTCCAATTGGCTCCAGAAATAATGTTAAAAATCAGATTATTGAAACCTTCCAAGTGCTGTTGTGTGTTCTTTATGCTGCAGGGTTTGGTGGGGATGGCCCTGGGCTTGTGGGACTCTGTCCCTCCATGCTGTGGCCTCTCTCAGGGATCATTTCCTGAGATGAAGATGATTTTCTTCCCTTATTTTTATCTGCGCATCTTTTCTAAGAACTCCCAGGCACTGCCCCTGCTTGCCCTGAGGGCTGTCTGTGTGCTGAGCAACGTTTGTTCACAAACACACCCTGGAGAATTCCCTGCTCAGAGAGGCAAGAGCTGAGTCCTGTGATCCTGCCTGAGAATTCTGCTCATCCCAAAAATCAGGAATCCCTGGGCTTTAACCCTGCTGCTGAGGTTGTGCATGGACACCAAAAACACCTGAAAATTCTGGCTTATCCCAAAAAATCAGGATGAATCCCTGGGCTTTAACCCTGCTGCTGAGGTTGTGCATGGACACCAAAAACACCTGAAAATTCTGACTCATCCCAAAAAATCAGGGTGAATGCCTGGGCTTTTATCCTGCTGCTGAAGCTGTGCATGGACGCCAAAGATGTCTGCAAAGAGCCCCAAAAATTGTCATTTACACATCAATCACTGGTTTTCATCCTCTTTTTTACAGCCCTTCTGACCCCAGTGGGTTGATTTAGGGTCACTTCAGGCTGGAAGTCAACCTTTAAAAAGCCAAATCATATCCTGCATTATTGGCAAATGCTGGCTTGTTTTCCCTTCTGAATCCCAGCCTGATCCATCGGGTCTCTGGAGGGAACGTTTTCCTGGGAAATCAGCCACCCCACGGTTAATGTTTCAACAGAAATGCCTTCCTAGGACCAATTCAGTGATGAAACTGAATGTAAAAATAATCTCATTTAGACCGCAGCCTCGGTGACCCACATTCACCTCGGACGCAGAAAGCAGGCTGCTCCTTTCAGCCAAGAATGGAAGGATTTGGTGTCTGGAGCGAGGCAGGAGGACACTGGCAGGGCTGGCTGTGCTCAGGGCATGCAGATGTGAGTGAGGGTGTGCCCATTGCTGCTCCTGCTCATCCCAGTGCAGTGAGGATGTGCCCATTGCTGCTCCTGCTCATCCCAGTGTGAGTGAGGATGTGCCCATTGCTGCTGCTGCTCATGCCAGTGCAGTGAGGATGTGCCCATTGCTGCTCCTGCTCATCCCAGTGCAGTGAGGATGTGCCCATTGCTGCTCCTGCTCATCCCAGTGCAGTGAGGATGTGCCCATTGCTGCTCCTGCTCATCCCAGTGTGAGTGAGGATGTGCCCATTGCTGCTGCTGCTCATGCCAGCGCAGTGAGGATGTGCCCATTGCTGCTTCTGCTCATCCCAGTGCAGTGAGGATGTGCACATTGCTGCTCCTGCTCATCCCAGTGTGAGTGCAGTGAGGGTGTGCCCATTGCTGCTGCTGCTCATCCCAGTGCAGTGAGGGTGTGCCCATTGCTGCTGCTGCTCATCCCAGTGGGAGTGAGGGGGTGCCCATTGCTGCTCCTGCTCATCCCGGTGTGAATGAGGGTGTGCCCATTGCTGCTCCTGCTCATCCCAGTGTGAGTGAGGGTGTGCCCATTGCTGCTCCTGCTCATCCCGGTGGGAGGTGTGATATGCCTGTAGGTGAAGCTCGGCAGTGGGAAGGAAATCCAGGTTCCGCTTCCAGATCTTCCTCGGATTTTATTCCAACTCATCATCTCCTGCTTTAGCTTGTTTTCCTCTGTGCCCTGTGCATGGAGCTCTCTCCCCGGCTGGGAGTGCTGTCGGTCGGTGCTGATGGATGTGGGAAGGGCTGGGCAGGGCCCTGGGGCTCGCCTGGACGGGCCCGGTGGGCTCAGAGGGCGCCCAGGGCATCCCCCAAGGAACGGACCTTAAATCCCATCCAGTGCCACCCCTGCCACGGCAGGGACAGCTTCCACTGTCCCCGGGTTGCTCCAAGCCCTGTCCAGCCTCGCCTTGGACACTTTCAGAGCACA
>NW_005054585.1:326940-340446 GCF_000277835.1 Geospiza fortis
AGGGAATGGAGAATCCCTGAGGGAGCCGGGAAGGGAATGGAGAATCCCTGAGGGAGCCAGGAAGGGAATGGAGAATCCCTGAGGGAGCCGGGCAGGGGCTCACCTGGAGCAAAGGAGGATCCCCAGGGATCTTTTCCCTCTCTGGAATTCCCTGCCAGGAGGGCACAGCCGGGGGGGTCGGGCTCTGCTCCCAGGGAACAGGGACAGGAGCAGAGGGAACGGCCTCAGGCTGGCCCAGGGCAGCTCAGGGTGGATTTTGGGGCAATTCCTTCAGGAAAAGGTGCTCAGGTGGAGCCCCCATCCCTGCAGGGGTTTCAAGCCCTGTGGATGTGGCACTGGGGACAGGGCACTGCTGGGAATGGTTGGACTCGATGATTCCAGAGGATTTTTGGCCTTGTAATAAAATCCCCTTGAAACATTCATGGGAATCAGTGGAAATCCTTCCCAGCTTGTGCCAGAGACTCCAAGTGAAGCCACTGAGTGTCCCTGAGCAGCCCAAGGACATTCAACTTCACACAAAACTATATTTAGACGTGCAGTTTATTTCTGGAAGTTTTTGCTCCTTCTTTAGAGATAGTTGAGGTTAAAGCCAATTTTCTTTTGAGACTTAGTTACACCTGGTGCTGCATCTCTGGCAGCACTTGTGCTTCCCCTTTTTAAATGTAATTTTTCCTGTGTAATGTTGAGAGGAGGAGAAGAGCAGCATTTTGTGTTATCAGCTCTCAGGCTGTAACAACACTTAAAAGGTTGAGGACATTGTGACAAAAGAATTTAGAATCTTTAAAAAGAGTTTTGTGGCCTTGTTTCCATGGGGCTTTGCTGGTCAGTGACCATTTCTGGATGAACTTTTCAAGGTGCATCTGAATTCTTCCCAGAATTTTGCATTTTTTGGTCTCAAAATCCTTTTCCTCAGAGCATCACCTGGGGACTCTGGTCACCCCTGG
The DNA here is from genome assembly GCF_000277835.1 of Geospiza fortis. NCBI lineage: Eukaryota > Metazoa > Chordata > Aves > Passeriformes > Thraupidae > Geospiza > Geospiza fortis. The sequence continues at coordinate 327,885 of NW_005054585.1, forward strand.
AGCTGCTGGGAGCAGGGCCCATTCCAGTGGGAGCCTGCAGTGATCCAGGCATTCCTCAAAATCCAGCACTGATTAAATGGATAAAAATCGTGTCTGCAGAGGAACAGAGCAGAGGTTCAGTAATTTAGCTCAGGATGAGCTCAATCCTGCCATGAGTCATTAATTTCTAAAATACAGCTTACTGTCATGGAATGTGATTATTCCTTAGGCTGGGCTCTTATTTTCCTCTGTGCAGCACTCAGGAGCTGTTTAAGCATTTGACAGGTGAATAAAAGGCTGAGCCCTCTCTCCCCAGAGCAGCATCCCTGGCATGGTTGTGCCTCATCCCTGCTGGAATCAGGGTGCTCAGCTCAGCCAGCTCTCAGGTTATGCCATTTGATGAAGAAACAGTGGATTTAGTTTGTAAAAGTCAGGATTTGACTTTGTAAATCCAAATATTTAGGTTGAATCAAGGAGGGGAATTAAGGCTTGCAGTGAAATGAGTGTTCCCAGGGTGTCTTGCTTGACTTTCCCTCAGGTTTGGGGTTTTCTCCTGCATTCAGCACCACAGAGTTCACAAAAGCTTTCCAAAAGGGCCTTGCAGCTTTGGGGAAAAGCAGTGTTTTCTGCTGATGTCACAGAATCATGGAATCCTGGAATGGTTTGGGTTCAAGGGACTTAAATCCCCTCCCATCCCAGCCCCCTGCCATGGACAGGGACACCTCCCACTCCAAGCCCAATGTCCAGCCTGGCCTGGGACACTTGACCCTGTTGTTCTGTCAGTCCTGACGGCCTGAGGCCAATTCCAGGTGATTTTTGGGGATGGTTTGCTCCCTGCAGGGCAAAGGTGCCAGGGCTGCACTGGGACAATCCATGGCAGGAATTCTCTGTGAAGGACTGGGGAGCTTCCATGGAATTGTCCCCTGGCAGCTGCAGAGGAACCATCCCAGCAAGGGGAAGGGCTGGGATTTTGGAATGGCTGCAGTGACCTCAGGGAGGAAATCCTGGGAAAATGAGGAGTCCAGCCCTGCTTCCCTGCAACTCCCAGTGTGGAAGGTCCAGGTGGGCCCAAGGACATGCAGAGGACATCCCTCCATCAGCTCCTGCAGGATGCTGCCCGTGTGGATGGGGTCAGAGCCATGGGATGCTCAGGTGGGACCTTGCCCGGGGTTTCCTGGAAGGAAATGGATGCACTTGGAGCGTGTCCTTTGTGGAGCTGGGCCAGGATGGATTTAGGGCAAGGCTCTTCCCCCAGAGGGTGCTGGGCAGTGCCCAGGCTCCCCAGGGAATGGGCACATTCCCAACAGCTCCAGGAGCATTTGGACAGCACTCCAGGGATGCCCAGAGTGGGATTTTGGGGTGTCTGTGCAGGGACAGGAGCTGGATCCATGATCCTGTGGCTCCCTTGCCACTCAGGATATTCTGTGACTGCATGAACCTTCACCGGGCTGAAATACCAGGAAATGAAATGGATTTTTCTTTTGGCTTTTAATTATAAAGCAAGGAGTAGGAAAATTGGCTTCTCTCCTCAGTTCTGTCATCACCAGGGCCGGCAGCCTTCTGCACATTCCCATTTTTCCTCTGGAATGCTGCGTGCTCGGGAATCTCCGTGGCACCAGGAGGCTTAATTGAATGTTTCTTCCTGCTCTAATTGAATCCCCAATTAAGCTCTCACTCGGGGCTCTGTTAGGAGGCGATTCTGTGTGTGCTGTGTTTGCAAGCACATCCCCACGGCAGCCGTGGTTTTCCAGGGAAAAACCCCCCAGCTGTTGGATTTTGGCAGGATTTGGAGCCTCAGGGGTGATGTCCATGCTGAGGGGTCCAGGATGGTGCAGTTCCCGTGGAACTGGGACACCATCCATGTCCCCAGCACGGGGAGCAGGGGAGGGGCTGGAGCTCAGCAGCAGCTCCTGGAATTGGAGCTCCTGGAATTGTGGGGATGAGCGGGATGGCTCCGTGGGGTTGGGATTGTGCCTTCCAAAGCCGGGTCCTGCTCCTAGCAGATGTGCTGACCGGCTTACTGCCGCCATGGCAACCAGGCTGGGCTTCGCAGAGAGCCCAAAGTCACCCAGGAAAAGTCGGATATTAATAGAGAGCGACGCAGGGATGGAGAAAAAATAGGATCTGGCTGCTCCTCACCCCAAATTTGGGGGATTTGGGAGTGATCCGTGTGTCTGTGGCGGCGGTGGGTGTTTGTTTACGTGGCTCTGTGCAGCGTGACCTATAAAATTAATTCCCTTTAGTCGAGCTGTGTTATCCCAGCGAGCATCTCCGTGCTTAGAGCAGCAGAATGGGAGCAGGATGTGAATGGGGGAGGCTCGAGAGGTGACAATGACAAAATACCTGCACAGACAGGAATTACAGGGATTAAAAATATATAATCTAAATAGAAATATATAAATATTCAAATATATAAATATAGAAATTATATAATATATATTTGTATATAAAAATATAAAATATAAATGTAAATATATATATATATAGGGTATGAATGCACAATGCTCTTGATATCCCCTTCAATATTTAATAGGTAAGAATTACCTTTACAAAGATGTAAATATATACATATAAAAGCATATAAATACATTAAAAATATATATATAGGGCACAAATACACAAGGCTCTTGCTGTCCCCCTTCAATATTTAATAGGTAAGAATTACCTTTACAAAGATGTAAATATATACATATAAAAGCATATAAATACATTAAAAATATATATATAGGGCACAAATACACAAGGCTCTTGCTGTCCCCCTTCAATATTTAATCCATAAGAATGAAAAAATACCTTTGCAAACATGTAAAAAAATGTATATATGGGAATAAATATATATATAGGGTATGAATGCACAATGCTGTTGCTGTCGCCTTCAATATCTAATAGGAAAGAATTAAAAATACCTTTACAAACATGTAAATATATATATTAAAAAGATTATAAATATCTATTTATCTATACATAAATATATATCTATAGATATAGATAGATATAGATAGAGATATATAGATATATATACATAGATATATAGGGTATGAATGCACAGTGCTGTTGCTGTCCCCTTCAATATCTAATAGGAAAGGATTAAAAAGTACCTTCACAAACATGTAAATATATATATTTAAAAGGTTTTAAAAATCTGTATGTGTGTAAATATATATATCTATATAGATATAGATATATATATACGTAGATATATAGGGAAAATGCACAATGCTCTTGCTGTCCCCCTTCAATATTTAATAGGAAAGAATTAGAAAAACACCTTTACAAACATGTAAATATATACATTTAAAAGGTTATTTAAAAAAATATATATAAAAATAGATCTATAGGGTATGATGCTCTTGTTGTCCCCATTCCTGCAAGGAGGAGCCTGGAATTCAGGAATCCTGCATGGCCTGACCCAGCCTGAGTTAAGTGCAGGATTGGCGCTCCCAGAGCAGCCCCATGCCCAGCTCCTCCTCCCAGTGCCCCCAGTTTGGATTTCAGTCCCGGTTTTCCTTTCCCAGGGAGGAGATGGGGCTGTGGTTTCTATGGACACCAGCACAGCCCATGGGCTCTGGAGGAAGCAGAGATGGTGATTACAGGGGACTCCATGCTCAAATATGTTCTGTTGCTCTGAAAGGAACAGAAATAGCTTTTTATCCTAAACCCCTTGGGTTTTGGGGGACCCACAGTGCTGGTAAAAAGAGAATTCCTGAATTCCTTTCTGTTGGTTTCAGGGTTAGGGGGGCGGGGGGGAAGCCTGATGTGAATAATCTTCCAAATTGGCTTTAAAAATAATCAAGCAGAGCTCTAGGAAAATAAAATCTAAAATTCTTGAGCCACTCACTGCGTTAAAAAGATCTGCTGTTAAAAGGGATTTTGGCTGATATTCCAATGGGATAAAAAGAATCCAAGAATCCCAGGCTGGTTTGGGTTGGAAGGGACATTAAAGCCCATCCAGTTCCATCAGGGACACGTCCCACTGTCCCAGGCTGCTCCAAGCCCCAGTGTCCAGCCTGGCCTTGGGCAGTGCCAGGGATCCAGGGGCAGCCCCAGCTGCTCTGGGAATTCCAGCCCAGCCAGGAATTCCTAATTCCCACTATCCCAACTAAACATTTTGGTAATGACTGATGGATAATTTGACAACTGAGGTAATTTAGAGAGCGGGAATAAGAACGTGTCTTTCCTCTGTTGTTTTAATTTTTGGCTGCTGGTAATGAGGTCTCCAGATAAAAAGGGATTGGGAACAGCAAGGCCTTGCCTGCTTTCCCCTTTCCCTCTAATAAAAATGGGAAACTTTCCTAAAGGACAGGGAGGGAGGTTGGAGACCTCTCCTGGCCCCGTTCTCTGCCCTGGTACAAACCCTGTGGGTTTTTGGGACCTTTCACACCTCACCCCTTCTGTGGGAGGTGCTGCTCCCTCAGGGCTGTTGGGAATTTTGGTGCCAGCATTGCTGTGGTCCCTGAGTGTCCCCGGTGTCCCTGAGTGTCCCCGGTGTCCCTGAGTGTCCCTGAGTGTCCCCACTCCAAGCCCTGTGTTTGCAGAGGGACCCTGGGGAGGTGAGTGTGAAGCACTGGAAAGTTCTGGGGAAAACACACCCTGATGGTTCCTCCCCTTCCCACTGAACAATAAACCCTCAGCATTCCCTTTCCTTGACACTTCCATGATGAGCAGCACGCTTCAGGGAAAACCTTTTCTTGTCCCAAATAAGAGATTTAACATCCTTGTGTGAACGTCCCTGGAATCCTGGCAGTTTGCAGCGCTCAGCTCTGGGCTGTGACACCTTTTCCTGCCAGGAATAAGCAGGCAGGAAACCATAACCTCCTCTTGGCTTTCCCTGGTTCCCATTTCTCCTGAGGTTTGTGCTTTTTGGGGGTCCCTCTCCAGGCTGTGGTTTCAGTGCTTACCCAAGCACTCTTTTCCCAGCTTACATAATGCATCATTTCCCATTTATCCCTGCAGACAGCAGGAGCTGCCCCCATGTCTCCACATATCTGCAGGTTTCTGCACTTAATGCACTTTGAAATCCCTGCAAAAATCAGAGATCCCCAGCCAGGCAGGGCAGTACAAGAATTCCAGGCAGAATTTTGCAAAAACCTTCTGAAAACGCTCCTTTGGAGATCAAGATATTTCTTTTATTGGGATAGTTATTGGGATTTGCTGGGTGACCTGAAGCAGCAGCAGACACCTGGATTGAAGCAGGAGAATCCCAACCATGTCCTGGAGGAAAATCCCAGTGATGCTCCTCACCAGTGACTCCAGTAAACCTTGACAACTACAGAGTTATGTGTCTGTTCCCAAAGAGAAAGGTGGATTACAGGAGGATTTCCCAACCAAATCCCACTGTTGATTTGAATTTGCATTTTGCTTGCCCAGGTTCTTGTGGTGAGTTGCATTCTTCACTTCTGCCTCAGGGGTTTAGGGGACCTTCTCCTGGACAGGACCTTCTTGGGGACAACACTTGACATGTAAATGTTCACTCCCATTTTTGTGAAGTGGTTTTGGAGCCTTTTATGCCAAATTCCCTCCGTACTTCAAAGTTCACAGGTGGGATTTTTGTACTGGGAATTAGTTGGGGTGTCCATTCCTTGAGTGATCTCTTCTGAGCAGTGGGAACTGATTTTCCCATTAGGAGATATTTCATAACTTGGTGGGGTTTTTTTTTATTCATCAGAGGGGGATAAAAATGCCCTCAGCACTTGGCATTTCTTGGGTCTTAATGAGCAGTCAAGGTTAATGGCCCGAGATGATGGAACCTCAGCCAGGCATTCATCTTCCAGGAGCCTGCTGGGAGTTAGGGCTGAAATATTCTCCTGCTGCTTTGGCTTTGGGTATCTTGGGCCAGCAGGAGCAGCTTCTGCTCCCTCTCCCTGCTCCCCACACGGGGAGAAAGGTTCCATCCCGTGGGACAACAGCTCTGCTCTGCTGTGGATAAAGGAGATGTGTGACCTGGGGGTGGCACGGGGGACAGCTGGTGCTGCTGGGCTGGGTGGGAGGAGAGGGATTCCAGGAATTCCAAATGGAACCCGGTTCCTTGGAGGAGAAGGTGGTGTGGGAGATGCACAGAAGTGAGGAATGAGCTGGGGTTAAGGGAGGTGGGGAAGAGGAGGTGAGGTGAGAGCGTGGGAAGGATCCTTGTGGGATGAGTCATGGAATTGTTAAGGTTGGAAAAGACCTTTAGGATCATCCAGTCCAACATCAACCAGCACCACCACCGTGGTCCCCAGTGACCCGTGTCCCCAGGTGCCACCTCCAGGGATGGGGACCCCACACTGCCCTGGGCAGCCCATTGCAGTGCTTTACAACCCTGTCCCTGAAAAAACTGATCCTAACATTTACCCTAAACCTCCCCCAGCCCAACTTGGGGCTGTTTCCTCTCCTGCAGCTCATGGCCCTGCTCCTCTTCCCTTTCCTCTTCCCTCTTCCTTCTCCTCCAAAAGCTCCCTCTGGCCTTGCCTTGGCTGTCTCCTTTCCACCAGTGCCTCTCTTTCCTCTGTGCTGAATTTCAGCAGCTGCCTCATTACCCACTTTTGTACCAGACAAAAAGAGTGGGAAGAGGGGAAATCCCAAATTTTTACTATAGTAACTAGTTAAATTCAGATAAGGACGGCGTGTGGGTTTTTTTTGTTTTGTTTTTTTGGCTTTTCCTGTTGTTGTTTTTGTTTGTTTCTGTTTTTCCTGGGAATGTTGTTACTCTCTTTTATTTCCTATTCTGAGTGTCATAGCTTGTGTTTGTCCCTTAGAGGTGACAGTGTTGGGACACTCCCTCTCCAGACCATGAGAGCTGCCCAGTGGACAGGGTGTCACATCAGCCAAGTGATGGGAACAGATTGGGGGATAAAAAAAGAGCTCCCCAAAACCTGACAAAAAGCAGGGGCAGGGAAAAAAGTGAGAGGAAGGAGAAGAGGAGGGGGAAAAAGACCAAGAAAGGGGAGGTGGAATCTGTCTCTGGCTTGTGTGCAGAGAGTCTGTGAGCACAAAATGTGGGTAGTGGCCCTAAAGCGTGGGTGACTCTTTCATAACTCATCTTCTGTCACTTCATTCCCCCACTCTTGGGTGTTCTGGGAGGAAAATTGTCCCTTTTCCTTTGGGGAGCAGTTGGTTGTGTCCTAGCCACACTCACTGCTCCTGGAGCAGCTTCCTCTGCTTTTATCCTTCTTTTTTCCCTTTCTTTTTTTTCTTGTTTGGTCCTTCTCCTTCTCCTTCTCCTTCTCCTTCTCCTTCTCCTTCTCCTTCTCCTTCTCCTTCTCCTTCTCCTTCTCCTTCTCCTTCTCCTTCTCCTTCTCCTTCTCCTTCTCCTTCTCCTTCTCCTTCTCCTTCTCCTTCTCCTTCTCCTTCTCCTTCTCCTTCTCCTTCTCCTTCTCCTTCTCCTTCTCCTTCTCCTTCTCCTTCTCCTTCTCCTTCTCCTTCTCCTTCTCCTTCTCCTTCTCCTTCTCCTTCTCCTTCTCCTTCTCCTTCTCCTTCTCCTTCTCCTTCTCCTTCTCCTTCTCCTTCTCCTTCTCCTTCTCCTTCTCCTTCTCCTTCTCCTTCTCCTTCTCCTTCTCCTTCTCCTTCTCCCTCCTTCTCCTTTCCTTTGTCCCTGCAGAGTTTGAGTGAGGATTGGTACAGAAAGTGGCCCAAAGGGGACAGCAGAAAGGCCACCAGGAGTCACCTGCTGCCTCCTGCCACACGATGCCCTCTCCATGGGCACTCTGCATGTCCAGCCTCTGCCCCCTCTCCTTTTTCCAAGGGATTTTTCCAGGGATGTAGTTTATAGGGTTTCTTCAAGTCACTGGGATTATTTTGATTTTCCCTGTTCTCTGAGGGGCCAGCCCTTCACAAAGGAAATTTCCTTGGCCCCAAAGCCCATCCAGCCTGCCCTTGGGCTCTCCCAGGGCTGGGAAATGCTTTATGGATTTATTTCATGCACTCAAGGACTCTTCTGCTCCAAACCATCCACAAGTGGGGGAGCAGCTCTCATGATAAATCTCTTGATATTTTAAACTTCTCCATGCCCTGGCTCCTCTCTGTGCTCAGTGTAGGTGATTTAGGAGGCTTTTGTGGGTTTCTGTAACCCATGCTGATAAATAACTGAGAATCCCCCACAGCCTCTCAGCTTTCCCAGTTCCTGGCACCCCAAGTCCAACTTGGAAACTTTCATCTGCAGCCCTTGCCCTTCCTAGTTTCACAGATGCCTCTGGTTCCTGTGATGGGTACATGAGAGGCAGGAAAACCAGGAGTTGGGGAATCACAAGCTGGTGTAATTTATGCAGGAGCAGTGTGGGGGAAATTGCAGCCCACTCCTGTTCCACATAAATTATGGATGTAACTCCTTGGAAATAGCTACAGAGGGGGTTCAGGGTTTTTTTGGCTAATGAATCATGCCCTGAATTTCTACAGTACCTACATTGACTCAAATGTCTCCTTTTGGCCCCACCTTTCTTTTTACATCATCTCTAAACTTTGGCTGAACTCGCAGCTCCGGATGCTTCTTTATTTTCCTCACAACAGACCCCCTTTCCTTGAGGAATTCTGAAGAATTTCCCCCTTTCCTTGAGGAATTCTGAAGAATTTCCCCCTTTGGAAAAGGGGCTCCTAAATTTGCTTCCAGAGCCTTCCATCTTATTTCCCTCTTGTGCTTTGGAGATCTCTGAAGAGATCCCTCAGCTGGTTTTGAAGGATCTGTGGGAATAAATGAGAGTTTAGGAAGGTGCAGTCTGCTCTTGTGTGCATACATCCATGGATTTAAAGCCTTTGGAGCTGTGGCCTTCAAGCCAAGGCCCTGGGTGACACGAAACCTTTGGAAGTGAGCAGGGAAATAAAGGAATTGGGAAGATATTACTGAAGGAAGTGAAGGATGCTGCTGCTCCCCCTGTATTTGGGGGTGTGAAATACAGATACAATATTGATATTTCTGCAGGGTGAGGGGGGATTTAGAGGAATGCTGTGTGCAGCCCTAGGAATTATCCATGAGGAATATCTGGGGAAGATACTGGAATATCATTAGAAGGTATTGCTGAAGAAGTGAAGGATGCTGCTGCTCCCCCTGTATTTGGGGGTGTGAAATACAGATACAATATTGATATTTCTGCAAGGTGAGGGGGGATTTAGAGGAATGCTGTGTGCAGCCCTAGGAATTATCCACGAGGAATATCTGGGCTGGGATCTGACCTCCTCCACTGCAGCAGAGGGAGCCGCTGGGGAAGGGCTTTGGGGAGGGAGTGGAAGGTGAAGAGAAGTGGTTTGGAACAGGAGAAGATGGAACAGCTTTGGACCTAAAATCAGCCTGCTCCAAGGATACAGAACGTGGTGGAAAGGAGGAGTGGAAGTGTGATTCTCATGGTAATAAAGGAGCGGGTGGAGCGGCGTAGGCACCACGGAGAGGGGTGGAATGAGGAGATGCAGGGGGGAGGATCGTGGAAATCAAACCCAGTCCTGGAAAACCATTTGGATTTTGCCATGGATGCAGCAGGCAGCATTTCAAGATGCTAAAGAGAGACACTGGGAACGTTTTATTGTCTTGTGTGAGGAGCCTGCCTGGGCTATATTTAACCGATCTCATGTGCGCTTTCATGAGGAATCTGTGCAGTTTCCCCCGTTTTATGTCATTTTTTAAGCACAATCATTCCTGTTCTGGTGGAAGGTGTCGCTGCCCATGGCAGGGGGTGGAACAGGATGAGCTTCAAGGTCCTTTCCAGTCCCGAGCAGCCTGGGGTGTGACTCAGTGCCACATGCAGCTCCCTGGTTGGCAAATACCAGAGGACTTCGGTTCAGGCCCTGGCCATATGCTAATGTAAAATATGCTAATGAGCAGCTAACGAGCGAGCGGGGAGGATGCTCTGCCTGAATTTCAGCATCAGTTCCCCGGGGTTGGGGGAATTTCAGCTAAGTCTGGCTTGGAGAGGAGTGGCTCTGCCATCCACAGCAGTTCCAAGCTGTGCCTTTCTCCCATTCAGGTCTATTATTAGAACCTTTCCTTGGTACAATGTATTTTAATAAAATCCCTGGATTTTTTTTTTTTCCTATTCAGTTCTATTCTTAGAACACTTTCTTGGTAGGGTATATTTTAATACAAGCCCAAATCAAAATGCACTGTGCTGATGGTTTCTGGCTCCCCTGGCAGGACTGTGCCTCTGAACTGGTCCTGCTGTGTCCACCCACATGTTACTGCTTTGGAGGGGGTCAAATCCTTTGTTCCTGGAAAAGCCCTTTTTGGGTTGTACCTAAAAGGCAACATTTTGGGGTGGGATGAGCTTGCACTATTCCTATGGAAGCAAAATACTGTGCAGAGAGAAAAAAAACAAATTTCGGAGCATGACTGGAAATCTGTGACCATCTGGAGGGAGAAGCCTGCAGGGAGGTGTCCATGTGTCCATCACAGATGTTCATCACCACTCCTGACACAGCAGATCCCAAGGGATCCCAGGGATCTGCCTCCCTGACTTCCACCCTGGCCATGGCAGCTGTGGCTTGGTTTGAGCTTCAGGGGGTTATGCTGGGCTTGGAGAGCATGTGGCACATCTCCAGCGTGCCCTGGTCATCCCAGAATCCCAGAATGGGTTGGCTTGGAAGGTTAAAAACCCATCCTAATCCACCCATTCCATGGGCAGGGACACCTCCCACTGTCCCTGAGTGCTGCAAGCCCTGGGCACTGCCAGGGATCCAGGGGCAACCCCAGCAGCTCTGGGAATCCCAGCCCAGCTGGGAATTCCCAATTCCCAATGTCCCATCCATCCCTGCCCTCTGGCAGTGGGAGCCATTCCTGGCTCCTGTCCCTCCATCCCTTGTCCCCAGTCCCTCTCCATCAATTCTCCCCACATTCAGGAGAGCAGCCACAAGCGTCCCTGTGTTTCCAGCAGGTATCCAGCAGTAATAATAATCTTCCAAAATGTAAAGTTTTGACCAAAATAAATCCTGTGTCTTCCCTGGGCTGGGGGCTGGGACCATTTGGGCTATGGGAACAGAACCTCGGGGGATGATCCTGGTTTGGATCCTGGTTTGGATCCTGCCCCTGGTATGGATCAAGATCCTGGTTTGGATCAGCTCCTGGTTTGGATCCTGCACCTGATTTGGATCCTGGTCCTGGTTTGGATCAGCTCTTGGTTTGGATCCTGCCCCTGGTATGGATCAAGATCCTGGTTTGGATCAGCTCCTGGTTTGGATCCTGCACCTGATTTGGATCCTGGTCCTGGTTTGGATCAGCTCTTGGTTTGGATCCTGCCCCTGGTATGGATCAAGATCCTGGTTTGGATCAGCTCCTGGTTTGGATCCTGCACCTGATTTGGATCCTGGTCCTGGTTTGGATCAGCTCTTGGTTTGGAAGCCCTTCCCTGGTTGTGTTCCCTCGCTCAGCCTCTCAGATTTAATGCAGGGTTCAAGCACAAACCCCTGAGCTGCTGTCTAACCCCCAAATGCTGGTTTAGGCTCCAGAGGTGCTGGGTTTGGTGGTTGTTGTTGCTGCTTTTTCTCTCCTGGGGCCCCAGAGGTGGGACTGGGTCCCATGAACAGCAGGTTGCTGCAGTTTGCTTGTGTTGCTGCTGTCTTGCTTCTTTTGTGAGTCCTTCCACCCTCATGCCATCAAGTGCAGCATTCTGTAGGAACACACAACACTGAATTTCATGGGAATGAAATATCTGATCCTGGAAAAAATAAGAGCAGTGTTTATAAGAATGTCAGACCCCTGGGACATGTATTCACTTCCACAGAAAGTCACTAATTACCTTCTAAATGCCCATTTTCACAAGATTCTTCCTTATTCCTTAGTTTTCCTTCAGGCAGGAGGAACCTGGCAAATCCTGGCTCATGTGGTGAGCCCAGGTTTTGAGAGGAATTTGGGGGAGTCTGCTCCTCGGTTCTTGTGCAGTGTCAGGATGAAGATCCTCTTGATTTACTACAAGGAGCTTCATAGCTGTCAAAAACACAATTCCCATTTCTTTACAAGCTCGGATCCATAGGAATATCCTTTTCCAAGAGAATTGGAGGCAGGAAAGTAATTCAAAAGAAGAATCCCATGCCCGGTGTGCATCTCCACACTTAGGTGGCAGCAGGAGCTGAGTTTCTGGGATGGAACTCTGCAGTTCTGCTCCAAGCCACAGGATGGGGATGTTGGATTGAGGCTCGCTGGAACATCCCAATGTTCAGCACCGAGTCCTCACCACTTTGAGTCCTTTTCATAGTTTAAATGTGGGGTTTATATTTTTTTATCTTTATGTTTTTCTATTTTTCAAAGTCCTGAGCATCTCAGCTCAGGTACAAATAGCACAAACACAACGGGACTGATTTCCAGTGTTGCTCCTGCTGATTTTTGGGGAATAGTTTGCATTGCTGTTTGTCTGTAAGAAGCCTGGGTTATCCTGGGAGAGATGAGTTGGAGGTACAAGGAATGCTACTTCAGGAATTCCTGAATTTTTTAGCCCTGGTAAGACAACCATGATGCTCTCTCTTGCCTTAAATGTAAATTTGTAGAATCCCAGAATCCCAGGATAGTTTGGCTTGGAAGGGACCTTAAAGCTCATCCCAATCCATCCCTGCCATGGGCAGGGACACTTCCACCATCCCAGGTTGCTCCAAGCCCCATCCAACCTGGCCTTGGACACTGCCAGGGGCAGCCACA
>NW_005054585.1:340556-343816 GCF_000277835.1 Geospiza fortis
CTCCCCCAGGTGACCATTCCCAGCTCTCCCAGCCTGGCCCCAGAGGGGCTCCAGCCCTGCAGCAGCTCCATGGATTCCTCTGGGCTCTCTCCAGCAGCTCCAGGTCCCTCTGATATTGGAGCCCCTTCCCTGCCGGAGCTGAGCTGGCAGGATGCACCAGGCAGAGTGAACATTCCATTTTAGAGCATTTACCAACTTCCCAAATGGAATATTCCCCGTGCCCACAGGAGGGGATGTCACTCCTCATCTCCAGGCAGGACTGGCAGCGCTGTGTGGCTGCGAGAGCTGAGCTGCAAAAACCACAAAATAAAGAAATAAAAACCCCTGTGCCAGCGCCCAGAACTGCTCCTGCAGAGCTGTGTGCTCCTTTCCATGTGGGAAACCTTCAGCCTGTGCCAAGGCAGGCTCTGGCTGCCCAGAACTCATCAATAACTGGTAACTTATTGATAACTGGTAACTTATCAATAACTTGTAACTCATCAATAACTGGTAACTTATCAATAACTTGTGACATCAATAACTTGTAACTCATCAATAACTTGTGACATCAATAACTTGTAACTCATCAATAACTTGTAACTTATCAATAACTTGTAATTTATCAATAACTTGTAATTTATCAATACCAGAGGCAGGTTGGATTTTTTTTTGGTTTTTTTGAGGTTTTTTTTGGTTGAATGGGTGGGAATTTTCATTTCTCTCATTGACACTTTCTGTTAGGCAGGGATGGATGAGATATTTGGATATTGGGATATTGGGAATTGGGAATTCCTGGCTGGGCTGGAATTCCCAGAGCAGCTGGGGCTGCCTTTGGATCCCTGGCAGTGCCCAAGGCCAGGCTGGAACACCCTGGGACAGAGGAAGATGTCCCTGCCCATGGCAGGGGTGGAATAGGATGGGATTTAAGTTCCCTTGCAACCCAAAATATTCCATGATTTTCTGATTCCATGATTCCCTTTTTTGTCCTTCTATTTACCCCACAAAACAAAACAATGTTTTATTGTGATTGGCACAAAGTCCTCCTTGATTTCTCTCATCTTCTCACAGACCTGTTGGTTTATGATAAAGTTGCATTAAAATGTTTTGTCCTGAGAGTAGAGGATGGGAGTTCCAGCACTTTTTTTTTCAAGGAAGAAGATCCCATGTTGTCAGCCCACAAATAACTGTAAATCCCCAGTGGGGTTGTGGTGGGGTGCACGGTGGCACTGCTGAGATTTGGGGTGATGTAAATTAAAAATTGGGGCTTTTTAACAATAAAATCTTGGATTTTCTTACAAATTAAACTTTTTAAAAAGAACTGGGCAAGTCAACCAGATTTGCCAATGCAAATGATCCCATTTGTGCTGCTTTGACACCATAAAACTGTGAGAAATCTGATAAAAAGAGCAATCAGGAGGTGCAGTTTTCCCAGCTGACTGTCCCATCCCTTGATATTCCATAGGGAAAGGTCTTTAACAGGGAAAATGAAGTTATTGCCCCACCCTGCCCTTAGGATTTCTCTGGGGAGAGGCCCCTGCCCTATTGTCTCCCTGGAAGCTGCAACAGGAGCACATGGCTGTGTCTGAATCTCAGCTTTTCCCCAAAAAACATCTTCCATCTCCAGCTATCTACTCCATAATATTATATTTTATAATTATAAATCATATATTTATACTTATATAATTTTTATATTCTATTTTATATTATTTATCTTTATATATTCCATTTTTTTTAAATCCAAGTTTGCTTGGAAATGTTCACATGGAAGCCAGCAGAGGAAAAGGTCTCCCAAGGTCTCTTCTATGATGACTTTATAGATTAATTTATAGATTAAGAGTTAAACAAATAAAATAAATAAATAAAATTTAAATTTATTTATTTATTTATTTATTTATTTATTTATTTATTATTTGTAATAAATCTCCTGGGAATGTGGGCTAGGGCTGTCTACTCTCCTTATCCCAGACTGGTGGAACTGGGAGTGCTGGGGGGAATTTCAGAGCTGGCTCAGCCTTTGCTTTGTCTCCTCAGAGCCCTAAAAACGTTCTGCTGATGTCAAATCTCTGCTCTCTCCCCCTCACGTCGTGGAGCACGGGGAAAAGCTGGGAAAAGCTCTAAAGATGGAATAATTCTGAGTCACTGAGACACTAATAAACACTCCCACACGCTGGCAGGGCTCAGGTTTGGTTATCCTAAATAACCATAATTGCTGAAATTCGTCATATTTGGTGATTTTTGGGTTTGTTCACTAAATCAGGAGCTTCAGGAAAGCTCCAGCTCCTGAGTCAAGCTGGGAGAAATAGTAAGAGAATATTTATTTATTCCCTTTGCCCAGAATTGTGCAGCAATTATGACAAAACAAATTTATTCCGGGTTCTGCCGATTGCCATGGAAACCCACATGGAAAATAGCAGTCCAAGGCCACTCAGCACGAGAAATCCAGAGGGCTCATCCCTGATTAACTGATTCATGCTAAGAGATTTTGGGAGAGAAACCCTTAAAATGGAGACATTTCCCTGGTTAATGGCAGCTCTGGTGGGACAGGAGGAATCCTCCAGGGAGGGGAGGAGATGCTCTGGCTCAGGGAGTCTCTCCTGGGATACCCAACCCTCTGATTGCACAACTGTGCCACAGGATTTGGAGTTTTCCAGCAGCAATTAGTGAGGGAGGACAAATGGCTGTGCCAGGCAGAATTCCCAGGTGGGAAGGGCAGGATATTTTTAGGTGTTTCTGGAAGGCAGAGCCATCGGAGCTGTGCTGGAGCTGCAGTCTGGGGCTCTGGGCTGTGGGACCCTCTGGGCTGGGGAGACCTGGGAGGGTGTGATGGAATTTGGGAATTGATTTAGGGATTATCCTGGAATCATTAGGGTTGGAAAAGTTCTCGGAGATCATCGAGTCCAACTATTCCCTCAGCACTGCCAGCACTGCCCTGTCCCCAGTGCCACATCCACAGGGCTTGAAATCCCTGCGGGGATGGGGGCTCCACCTGAGCACCTTTTCCTGAAGGAATCGCCCCAAAATCCACCCTGAGCTGCCCTGGGCCAGCCTGAGGCCGTTCCCTCTGCTCCTGTCCCTGTTCCCTGGGAGCAGAGCCCAACCCCCCCGGCTGTGCCCTCCTGGCAGGGAATTCCAGAGAGGGAAAAGATCCCTGGGGATCCTCCTTTGCTCCAGGTGAGCCCCTGCCCGGCTCCCTCAGGGATTCTCCATTCCCTGCCCGGCTCCCTCAGGGATTCTCCATTCCCTTCCCGGCTCCCTCAGGGATTCTCCATTCCCTTCCCGGC
>NW_005054585.1:344171-349023 GCF_000277835.1 Geospiza fortis
CCCCTGCCCGGCTCCCTCAGGGATTCTCCATTCCCTGCCCGGCTCCCTCAGGGATTCTCCATTCCCTTCCCGGCTCCCTCAGGGATTCTCCATTCCCTTCCCAGCTCTGTTCCCTTCCCTGGACATGTTCCAACCCTCAGGAGTAAAAGCTGCCCTCATTTGTTCCCAAACCAGCTGCTTTGGAGCCACTTTCCCCCTGTGTATATTCATTTTTTAATGATTTGGCTGTGATTGTTGAAATTTGTAGCTGTGATTTTATTGAAATCAAAGAGAATTTTGTTTTCCCCAGCTGTGCTGGAGAAGCTTCCGAATGAAAGCTGGGATTGATTGATTGATTGATTGATTGATTGATTTCTGATGTTCCTCTGCCTCCAGAAATGGAAGTGTTGAGGAAAGCATTCAGTGTTACCCTGGTGCTAAAGCTGAAGGACTTTGTCATGCTGTGCAGATTTTGCACATCACTGGTGTACAAATATGAGTATAAATGTGAGCTCTGTGCTCTGAGTCACTCTGGGGAGCTGCAGGGGAAGGGAGTCCTGGTAGCCCTGGCTGTCCATGGAAGCCCAGGAGTTGGGAAAAGGCTCTGCCACTGTCCAGCTTTCCAGGCAGCTCTGACTGATCTGTGCAGAGCCAGCAGGCAATGATGCAGGAGAGCTGCTGCTGGAGAGGGAATCACAGAATATCCACAGGGAAGGGACCTGTGGGAATTTTTTAGCGTTTTTTAGATTATGTGATTCATTTTTCTTATCTTCTACACAGGCAGGAAGGGTGAGTTGGGCTCACACCTTCACTGCAGGGCTCAGAAGGTCACAAGACCCTTAGTCACGAGACTTTTTAAGGATCTATTGACCAATAAAGCACTGCCAACAAGGATATTTGTGGTTTTGACCCAATCCTTAAATATTTCATCTTATGGACTCGTGTGTGAACTTTCTTACCCAATCATGTTCTGACACACAAACCTGCAGTGCTGCATTCTAAACTCCTTGTTCACCTCTGTAACTACTTTTATTTTTTCTATATCTTAAACTCTAAAACTCTCAACTTTCCTTAGCTTAACGTGTCTCTGCTTTAAACTACAAATCCACATTCTCACTTCTAGCACCTCAGTTTGGGAGCCTTTTCCAGTGTCTCAGATCAAATCCTGTGTTTAATTCTGAACTTTGGCTTCCAGGCCCAAAGTTCTGAGAGTTCCCTGCATTTCAGATTCCAACAGGGACCCGCAGGATCATTGATCTGCCTCCTGCACAGACAGTCCAGCAATCCCAATGCCTGAGAATCCCAGAACAGTTTGGGTTGGAAAGGATCCTAAACCCCATCCCATCCCACCCCTGCCATGGCAGGGACACCTTCCACCATCCCAGGCTGCTCTGAGCCCTGTCCAGCCTGACCTTGGGCACTGCCAGGGATGGGGAGTCCCCAGGTTTTCTGGGAATGTCAGTGAGGTTGAAATGTAGCTGTAAAATACCACCAGTGTCTGATAATTCCCTTTTTTATCACATCTCTAAGGCTCAATGCAGAGCTGGAACTCGAGTTCAGGGGGTTTTCTCTCTGCCCAAAACCCTGATGTGGGAGCTGCTTTGCCTCCCCTTCCCCACTTACCCCAAACCTGCTTGGTGCTCCTGCTTGGAGGGATTCTTGGAATCCTCTCCTCCCTTGGACTGGTGTCACAGACATATTTTCTGACAATTCCTTTGCTAGGATTTTTTCTCCTGAGAAGCCTCAGAGGAAAAGAAAAACAATGATTATCTGCTGCTGTGGAATGCAAGAGGTGCATCTGTGATTGGTCTCATGTGGTTGTTTTTTATTAATGGCCAATCACAGTCCAGCTGTGTTGGGACTCTGGTCAGTCACAAGATTTTATTATCATTCCATTCCCTTCTATTCCTTGCCAGCCTTCTGATGAAATCCTTTCTTCTATTCTTTTAGTATAGTTTTAATGTATAATTTCCTTTTACTATAATAAAATATCATAAAACAATATCATAAAATATCATAATATTTATTATCATAAAATATAATATCATAATATTTAATAGCATAAAATAATAATTATTAGAATAATATTTAATATCATAAAAAAATCAGTCAGCCTTCTGAAACATGGAGTCAAGATTCTCATCTCTTCCCTTGTCCTGTGAACACCACCACAGACTCAGTGCAGGACGCAGGGGAGCACAGGACTGGCTTTTCCCACTTTGTGTGGTGCCATTTCCTCCTCCTGGGAGTTTATTTTGTGTGATTTGTGGTGTTTTGTAAGGGCAGAAGCAGGTTGGCAGTTGTGTGTTGTCACCCCGACCACAGCTTGTCGTGTTTTGGGTTCATTTTTTGGGTTACTGGCCCCAGTCCAGCCTGGGCTCACCAGCCTGTTTGTCCTGCCCACGTGTCTGTTCAGGAGTGCTGCAAATCACAGTCCAGGTCTCCAGAGCTGCTAATTAATGCACCTCCATTAATTGGCACTTCTTTCAGGTGTTGGACTTCAACCAGCTCATTTGAAATAAGGAAATGCCACCCTGTGTGAAGCATTCCTGGGCCACAAATGGCCATAACGTGCTTATTCCATTCATGAAATGTATTTTTGGGATTTATGAATTGATTGGCTGCACTGGAAATTACCTGTGAGGAGGATTCTGGAATCAGACATTGCTTTTGGGTTGTTTGCTGGGTTTTTTTGTGGTGGGCAAACGATGCCTGTGAGCCTTGCAACACAACAGCTTTGTCTGGAAATGGCTCCTCAGATTCCTAAAGCTGAGGTTTAATCTGCATTCTGGATGTTGGGAAGGAATTTTGGAGCTATTGTCTGTCAGTGCTCAGCAGGGAGAGGAGGAATTGTCTGCAGTAGAAGGAATATTCTCATTACCCCTTCATACCTGCTCATTGAAGAGAAAGGCATTTAAGAGTCTGCTTTCAATTAGAGCCATTTGGTATTTTAAGGAAATGTTTTCCTGGATGTATCAGCGCTGTCAAGAGCTGGATATTCCCACTTCTGAGCACAATTCAGCTCCATTCCTCTGTCCCCTCTGCCCTCCCCACCCACTCACACCCCCAAGGTTTAGGTGGGCTCTGCAGAAGATGAATAAACCCAAATTATCTGCACGAGGAGGAGCTCAGGGCTCTCCAGCTCTGTAGGGAGAGTGGGCACGCAAGTGTGTGGGCAGGAATGAGCCCAGGGACAAAAGAACCTGTGAAATCCTTCATGCCTGCTTCCTGCTACTATGAAAAGTACTGGAGACGTTTAATAAAAACCCTTTTATTTTTATTTTTTCCCCATGACTAAGTCTGTAAAGCTGCTGTGGTTAAATCCTGTGACTCTAGAAGTGTGTGAGTCCAGGACCATCCAGCCTTTGGGGGGTCACCTCACCTCTGATTAAGAGCTTTTGGCCCTTCCACACGCTCCATTAGGCAGGATCGGGGCTATTTATGGATTTTCACAGTGGACTTGCCCCAGTTCCTTTTGCTGCAGCTGTGGGGTTTCAGTTTCTCTGCAGGTTTTCAGTGATGGTGCTTTGGGGTGGGATGGAGCTGCAGCCTTCCCTGTGCCCTCCTTCCATCCCCCTGGGCTGGGGTGGGATCCAGTGGGGAGCAAAAGGAGCCCAGCTGGTGTTGGGGAGGGCTCTGGATCCTTGGGAAGGGGTGAAACAGTGCAGAGGGGTGGGATGGGGTCCCTCCCCTGCTGCCTGGGATACCCAAAATCTGACTCAGCTGCTGGAGAGGAGGCACAACCAAAGGCTCAGAATCTTCTGCTGGAACAGTTTTGCCAGAAACTCAGTCTGGAGTGAGTGAGAAAGGGCAGTGGGCTTTGCTGGTGCTGGACAGGAAGGTTTTGGGTGGGGTGTTCCTTGTGGGGACCAGGAAAACAGAAACTTCCACAGACACAGGAGGGCTTGATCTGCAGCCTTGGGAGATTTGATGTAAAAATGCAGCACACAGACATTTAGCAGAAAAACCATAAACTTCTGCTTCTATAGTTGTAAGAATGTGCTTGAAATAAGTGAGAAACTGTATGGGTAAGATGGTGAAGGGTTTGTAGTGTCGGGGTGGGGTTGTATAGAGTAAGGGGTTCTATAATTTAGAAATTATAATAGAAACAGAGTTTAGAAATTATAATAGAAACAGAGTTTAGAAATTGTAATAGAAACAGAATTTAGAAGTTACAACAGAAGCATCTGTGTGTATGTGAGACAGAAACCATTGGACAAAAGTATCCACAGTGCAGCAGAAGTAAGTAAAGGTGATAGGTTAGAAAAGTAAAATGAACCCTGTAGCAGCTTCTATTAATTTGGAAAGTTTTATATTGTCTTGTAATGAAGAAACTCGTGATTACTCTTGAGCTATGGCTGACTGCTTGCTCCTCTAAAATCTCACAGCCCCTGAGACTGATGTTTTTCTGAGCAATAAATCATCCTTAGCCTGAAAATAGCCCCATCCCTTCATTTCTGACAGCAACAATGACAATTCCTGACTCTGCCAGGCCATGAGGAGCCTTGGAGCCTGTTCACATCCTGGTGGAAACAGTCCCAGTGGGACATGAATGGGGAGAAAGGGACACTGGTGGTGCCTGCTGGATTTCCATTTGTTGGGAATTTAACCTTTGTTGTGGCCATTGGTGAGCTCCAAGGAGGATTTGAACAGTAAAGTCAAATTATGGTTTTTTTCTCCCCTCCAAACTCCCTCCATGCCCACCCAATTTTCCTTCACTCAAGATCAACAGGGGTGATTTCAGAGTATCCCATTCCCAGGTGGGTTTGGAAAGCCGTCCTAAATGCCCAGGTTTCCAAGAGCCACATTTCTGACTAGAGAAAACATCCAGGAAAGCTCCAGCTGCAGCTCTCTGGTTCATCTTACCCTGCTA
>NW_005054585.1:349033-357394 GCF_000277835.1 Geospiza fortis
GAACCAAGAGGTGGCAGCAATATTCCCTACTAAGACATTTTATGTGTTTTACCTGAATATAATATTTAATTGCAATAATGAGCCATTTTATTTCTAGCCTGAACTGGAACAAGCCCAATTTTTCATCACTGCATTGATGTATATGAAAATTCTGCTTCTAAATTTCTGGTCTAGCCCAAAAGGTTTGGGTTTCCTTTGGCTGCACAGGGTGCTGGGCAAAGCAGAATTCAGTGAATTATTGTGTGTTTAAGCTGTTATTCTGCCCATCACAGATAGTTTTGGAGAATAAAATGCAGTGAAAACACATATTAAAAAACAATCAATTTTAGGTTCCTTGCTAAACCTGTTCCTGCCAAGGGATCAAGGCTGCAGTCAAAGCTTTTCCTTTACCCCTAAATTTTGCTAAGCACAACATGCAGAGCTACAGGAGGTGTAATATTCCAGTTCATGGCCAATCTTTTTTTCAGGATGAGCTTCCAAGTTCTTCATTCTAACAGAGCCTGGGCTTTTTCTCCATTTAGGATAAATAAGTCCTTTTATGAATTTTGAGTTCTATCACCTTTTAATTCCGTGCTCCCTCATCTGGACACTGAATTAAATGCTGAGAACATGAGGTTCTGATCTGCTCCTCTATTGCTCATCATGATTATAGGCAGGGATGGCAGAGCTGCCATTAGTTATTATTCTCCACACTCCCAATTAGAATATTCTGTTTTCTGCTTGTAACTCTGTCAGGCTGAGCTGCTCAGGCTGAATTTTTCCGTTTTTTGCTCTCAAGTGAACTCCAATTCTCACTTGAAATGCAGTGGAAATAAAAGTCCCCAAACTTCTTTGGGGCCACAGACAATATTAATGCTTTCCTAATTAAAATATTAATCGGAAAATTAATTAATTTCTTAATTAAAATATTAATTTGTTACATAAAAATATTAATTGATTCTTAATATTATTTTCCTAATTAAATATTAATTATTTGGGGGCCACTGAATAGTAATGATTTCCTATTTATTCCTAATTTTTGCTTTCTATCTCATAAGTAGTTTTAGATCTAGGACAGAACTTTCAGCAGTTTATTTAGAGTTTGGGGCTTTTTAAGTAATCTCTGTAGGGATGTTGTGAAAGACTGGAATAAACTAATGATTCTGGTCTTTTTTTTATGCAGGGTTTGAGAGATTAGGGAAAAATGCAGGTCTGAACCTGCATGGAAGAGTCAGGGGGAAAAATATTATCATTTTATAAGTGTTCAGAGCATCAGAAATGACTGATTTAATCAAGTTTCTGGGGCTTGGAGCAACCTGGTCTGTGGAAGGTGTCTGTGCCCATGGCAGGGGGGAATGGGATGGGCTTTAAGGTCCCTTCCAAACTATTCTGGGATTTTGGGATTCTGTGAACTTCCATCCCAAACTATTCTGGGATTCGATGATTTTGGGATTTCTTTAAAACCAGATCTGATTCTACAGCGCTGGTTTTCAGGTCTGTAGCACAAGGATGGGCTCTGCTGCTGCAGGACTTTTGGAATGATATTTTTCTCCTTTGCAAGGCAAAGGCAGGAGGTATTCCCAGTCCTTTCTGAGTGCCTGGGGATTGTAAAGGACTCACACAGAGCTGCTGGGTACTGGGAGGTGCTGAACGAAGTGGGAACTGCAGGTGTTCCTCACCCTGAGCAGCACAGGGATGGCTCCATTCATCCCAAAATCCCTCCTGGCTCTGGGGGGGATGCAGCGCCCAGGGATCCCCAAATTCTTGTCCTGTCCCAGGTCACTGCTGTCCCTGGAGCAGACCTGGCTCAGGTGTCCCTGCAGAGGGAGCAACAGGGGGATGTTTTGGCTTTTGGGTGTTTGTTTTGAGCCATCCCAGCTCGCTGGCAAGACTCTGAGTCTGTCTCTAGGACACGAAATAAGGACACACTGCTCTTTTCAAGGTAAAAGAGAGTTTTTAAATTCCCAACTCCAACATTTATAGATTTCCAAAAGTGGCAGTGGGTTGGAGGGTGACAGTGCCACCTCTCCAATGACGCTGGACAAACCAACAGTCCATCAAATTTCTCTTCCTCCATAAAAGAATGCAAAACAATGAGTTATTTACAGAAAGTGTGTGAGAAAGTTTGTTACAAGAATGTAAACATCAGAAGGCTTAGAAAATCCTAAAAAATCAGGGTGACACTGAGTCCTTCTCCTAGAAACTTCCTTCAGGAATTGCCAATGGAAGGGAATGAACCTCTCCAATGGAGAAACATTAGAAATACAGAAATAGGGGTTTTTACTAGTTTCAACAAGTTTCAAAATATGGCATTGCAAAAAGACTAGATATTTTAGAGAATTAGAACTGTGAAAGATGCATTGTAAAAGGACCATGTGGGGTAAAAAGATAGGTGATTAGTGTTAGAAAAAAATATAGGTGATTAATAGCAGCAGTGTGTGGCAAAAGCTAACAGGCTGAAAAACATTTCTATGGGATTGGAGCCAGGAAATTGGGTGGCTTCTGATGGAATGGAGTTGAGTTTTACATCTCTTGTGTCTCACCCTTCATCGAGATTGATAAGGGAATAAAATCTTTTAAAGCACCTCTCAGTTACCCATCACTGTGAAAGCTGGGAAAAGCAGCAAATAGGGTTTTTACATGTTCCAGGGCAGTCCTGTAAGGAAGATGAGGAGTCATCATTTTCAGGATTTTTCCACAGATTGTGTGTTGTGCTCCTGGATGGTGAGAACATCCCAGAGTCATCGTTTCAGCAGGTACATAAGGAGAGGGCTCACAGAGACTTTACAGGAAGGAGCACAGCTCACTTAAATATGCAGAGCCAAAGCCAGGAATATTTGTTCTTCTCAGCTCAGCTCCCAAGTACTCTGGCTAAATATTTCAAGAAATCAGGTTGGACAAGTGGGTCCTCCTTCATTGATCTGTTATTTCTGGATCAGTTTCTCCACTTGGACAGGAGCTGTGGAAATCTACTGCAGGGAACTGAGGAGTTTCCTGTCATCCCCTGCCATGGAATTCCAAGTGCTGTGTTGCAGCCTGTGGTAATTGGGTTATAAAGCAGAGGGAATGGCAATAAAATCAGCAGCCTCATCAAGGCATCCCTGTAAAGTCCCAAGGGGAAGCAGCAAACTGGGGATGAAGTTGAGCTGTGTCTGTCTAGTATTGATTTATTTATTTATTTATTTATTCTTTTAACCTCTTAACAAGAGCAGCAAATTCTTCTTAGCACTGAGATTTAAAAGCTCTGTGTCTGACTCTTTTAAAGACACCCTTTGCCCTACTCCTTGAGCCTAAAAACAAAATAAAATGTGTAGTTTTACCAGTTTAGCTGAAGAAAAAAATATCTGCATGAGATCCTGTATTTTACAGAAGCTGGAATTTCATTTTAGCTTGCAGGGTTGTGCTTTTGCTCACTCAAGGTTTGTTTTCTCCAAAGAACTATTACATGATAATCGTAATTTATCAAAAATACATTTCAAGCAATCTTTTCGTGAGTGTGCACTGATAAAACTGCAAATATTTAAATGCATCTGGGAAATTAACACCGACCAGGAGCTCTCTGGGCTGTCTGTCTGTTCTGAGACTGGAAAACCTTTCAGTTCCTTGCTCTGTAGAGGCTGGATCTTCAGTGATGGGATGTCCTGGCATTCCCAGCACACTTCCAGAGCCCCTTCTCCCTGCAGCTTGGCTGTTCCCAGTCCCAGGGGGATGACTGCAGCCCTGGGGGGTGTGTTCCACTATTGATGGAGTTTCCAGGAGGCACTGGTGCCTTTCCCTGCTCGGGTGAAACAGCAGCAGCTTCCCATAAAGTTTGTAATTGGCTTTTAGAGAGCGTTTCCCATCATCCCAACAGTTGCAGGCTGAAGTGTTGCACAGAAACTCGGCATCAGCACTTATGGCAGCTAAGGAGATTGATTAGCATTCATAAGGAAAGCAGAGGAGCTTAAAATAAGGAATAAAACAAGCGCTTAATCCTTTGGCCCAGATGGTTTTTGGCAGGGCAGATAAAAACGTGGCTCTTCCCTAAAAAACAGAACCTTCCCCCCCAATCTCCCTTCCAGCCAGGAAATCTGACAAAATTCCAGCCACAAATCCACTCTGGCTTTTTGGGGTGTGACTTGATGTTTTGGACCTTCTCAGCAACCTGGGAGCTGCTGGAGGGGTCAGTGTCCATGGATATATCCCTGTGACTGCCCTTGGATCCTTCATTCCAAGCTCCCCATCTTCCAGAGGGGTCAGTGTCCATGGAGATCCCTGTGACTGCCCATGGATCCTGCAGACCCTTCATTCCAAGCTCCCCATCTTCCAGAGGGGTCAGTGTCCATGGAGATCCCTGTGACTGCCCATGGATCCTGCAGACCCTTCATTCCAAGCTCCCCATCTTCCAGAGGGGTCAGTGTCCATGGAGATCCCTGTGACTGCCCATGGATCCTGTAGATCCTTCATTCCAAGCTCCCCATCTTCCAGAGGGGTCGGTGTCCATGGAGATCCCTGTGACTGCCCATGGATCCTACAGACCCTTCATTCCAAGCTCCCCATCCTCCAGAGGGGTCAGTGTCCATGGATATATCCCTGTGACTGCCCATGGATCCTTCATTCCAAGCTCCCCATCTTCCAGAGGGATCCCTGTGCTCACACAGGGCTGTTCTCGAGGTGGTTTGGGATTTGTTCCACTCAATCCTGTCCACCAGTGGAAGCCACATTTGGAGTTGGCTGGAGCTGTTAAACCCTTGGAGCACACCCTGCCTGCCTCAGGAGCTGGGATCATCCTCTCTTCCCTGTGAAAAACCCTCTGGAAGGCCTTGGCATCCTGCAGGTCTGCACAGTGCCTGGGAAAGAGGCATTTCACAGCTCGTTAAATATAGAGGGTACCTACAAATGTAGCCCAGTTACCTCTCACTGGAGGTGCTTCCAACCAAGAGGAAGTGACAACCGAGTCTTCACACTCTTTAATTATAGCAGCCTTTACATAACAGTGTCAGATAAATGTGTTTTAGGATAGGTGGCACCTCGCTTCCTCCAGAAGAACTGTCAAATTAGACCAGACTAATTTATTACTTGAAATTCCAAGGATTAAAGCACGCCGTCCACTCAGTCTGTTTGAATAAAACCCTGAAATTCACCAAATCCTCTGTGCCAGGGTATATCCCAAACAGCACAACCTTTTGGAAGAGAAATAAATCCCTGTTCCTCTGGTGGCTTCAAGGACTTCCAAGTCCCACGAATCCCATTCTGCTGGAAAACAGGGTTAGAGGGGATCTCAGGAGGTTTTTCTGGCTGTGCCTCCACCCAGGGCAGAAGCTGCTGTCACTGCACCAGGTTCTTATCTAATCTCTATTATAAAACAGAGGAGGAGGGAGAGAGGCAGGGAAATTGCTTTAGAGGGAGAGGGGGCAAGGAGTGGGGCTGTGCCAAGTAATTTAGGAGAGTGAGGAACTGGCCTCCTTCCCATGGATGGAGGCAAGGTGGATTGCTGGAGATTGCTGATGGTCCTTTCCCTTTCCATCACTGAAATCCATCCCCAGGAGGCTCTTCTGCTGATGGCAACAAGAGCAGCTTTCCATAGGGGAGAGCAATTTTCCTCAGCAGGCCCCGGAATCCAGGCAGGGCAAGATGAAACCCAAAGTTTGTGTTTGATGGGGAGGATGCTGATGGGGACTGTGGGTTTTGGAGCCTTTTGTGTGCTGGAAGGAGCAGATCCATATCCAAGGCTGCTCTTAATGCAACCACTAATGCTCCTTGCTAATGTGCCCTTGCCTTCTGGGGGGGTTTTCCCTCATTATCCCTGAGTAATGTCAGGAATGCAGGACCACGTGAGAGCAGGGAGAGGCCATCAAGACCGTGGCTCTGTTGGGGTTTTGCTGCTTCAGGTTTAATATTGCTGTGGGTCCCCCAGAGCAGCAGGGAGGGAGGCAGTGCTGCTGCTCCCCTCGGTGAGATCCCAGGTGGAAGAGGGATTTGCTGGAGTGGGGAGAAGGAGAAGTTGCTGACTCCCATCCTGCTTGGCGCAGTGCGGTGCCGAGGCGTTCCCTCGCCTCGGCAATCTGGATCCTGCACATTTATTTATTCCAGCAGCTCTTCAGTGTGTTTATGCAAATAGTTCATTGCTCCAGCTCCTGAAAGAACCACACAAGTGCTGTCATTTGATTGAGGAATCATTAGATCGGGCTGGAAATAAAATTTTCCCTGGTTCTGTATTCACGCCCGCGGAAAAAAACACCCCAGTGTTCCCACATTTGTGTAGCTCAGGACTGACTAAATAATGGATATTTTGGGATAGATGGATGCACGTCTCAGAGAGATTTCCTTTGTACTCTAATTAAAAATAAAGGGGATGTGAATAATCTCTAATGGCAGCAGAGTATTTGGAGGAAGCCAAGTATTTTTGGAGGACTGTGGATACTCAAAGTATTCTGACTTTCGAGCTCTTCTCTTTCTCCCACCTCCAGCCTGAAGATATTTTAGTCTGGGTTATATTCTCAGTGATTTGTTGGGCATTAAAAGTTTTGGATGGCTCATGGTCTTTGTTTACATCTCTTTCAAAATCTCCTGTATCCTTGTAAACGCGGAGTTGTGGGCTCCAATTCTCATCATCAGTGAATGCTATTAAAAAAACCCGAATAATGCAGCAACTGAAGCCGTTCAAAAAATGACATTTTTTAAAGGTTAGACTTTACCCAGGCTCATTCCCGTTCTTTAGCCATTGCATGTTTTCAGCAGGTCATTCCTGTAGTGCTGAACAGTGGAATTCCCTGCAGGACAATATCAGCTCCATTCAGCCCCCTGTTCCCTCAGCACATTTATTATATTTATATTACTTCCCAGTCAACTTGAAAGAGCTGGGTGTCTTCTTCCCTCACCTCAGTGTGTGTTTCTTGGAGAAATTACCTCATAATATTCAAAACAGCCTTTGATTTAGAATTCCTCTGTATTACAGGGAATTATATTTTTATAGCATCTTTTAGGAGCCTTTTGAGTTGAGTCATTAAATATGTATTTTTAATAACTTCTGTGTCTTAAAAAGGACAGTGTGAAATGTAAGGACTGGAAATCAAATAGTGATTCTCCGATTTCTGAATTGTTTTATTACAAATCTATGTGAAGTTCACTTCTTTCCCTTCATCTTCTGATTTCACAGCTTTTTTTTTTTTTTTTTTAATTTGAGCTGACCAATGGTTCTTGTAGTTGATTCTTTCAATCTGGAACATCACCAATCTTCAAGAAGTCTGTAGAACAGGCTGCAAAAATTAACTCCTGGATTGGAGTTTTATGAACATTTTAAAGACCATTTTAGAAACTGAGATCCTCCTCCATCAGAATTAGTAAATTGGGAATAAGACTTAGCATAACTTTGGGGAATCTTCCATTGAATTTGTAAGAAACTGTGAATATGGGAATATTCACAAGAATAACACCTTTGGCTTTGCTTCAGGTGTCTGTTGGACACTTCCCATGGGATTAGTAGTAATTTTGCAGAATTGATGGAAGCTTTTGGAAGGAAAAGTGGATGAAGCAAATGGAAAACACAAATAGGAAGCATTTG
This sequence comes from Geospiza fortis, assembly GCF_000277835.1. Taxonomy (NCBI): domain Eukaryota; kingdom Metazoa; phylum Chordata; class Aves; order Passeriformes; family Thraupidae; genus Geospiza; species Geospiza fortis. Next base: position 356,556 of record NW_005054585.1, read on the forward strand.
TGAAACTGCAGTGGTGGATCAGATTGCACTGAAGATGAGATTTTAAGTAATTGTTTTAATAAGAGTAGGAAGTAAATTGTAAATTAGTTCTTTCATTAGTGTTTAATTATTTATTGACTTTTTAATCACGTAGTGTTACACCAGAAGTTTAATTTGTAGAGCTCCAGGAGGAACCTGTTTAGAGATTTTGTTTCTTAATTTAGTTGTAGATCAGGTTCACACTTCTGTTCTTCTAATTCTTGGTTGTTTGGATTTGGTTTTCTTATTTCCAGACATTGTGTGTGTGTGTTTTCTGTTAATTCTTACTCTTTAGTCTTAGTGGCTTCAGGGTTTCCAAATATTGTTGGAGGGTGGAGGGATGGGTTTTTTTTGAAACCACCCGCTGTTCTCTGGAGTCTTGAAGAAGAAAGGCTGTGTTTAACTCCTGGATTTATTATTTTATTTTATTAACCCTTGTATTTTATTGTAAATAAATCACCGGATTGGGCTGGAAGGGACCAGCCCAGCCAGGGTGACCTGGAGCAGGTGACACAGGGGTGTGTCCAGGTGTTGGGAATGACCTGGAGCCTCCAGCCCTCCCTGGGCAGCGGTTCCAGTGCCCTGCCCCCCTCAGGGAAAGATGTTTGTCCTCATGTTGAGCTGGCACTTTTATTTTATGGCCATTGCTCCTCCACCTGTCACTGACACCACTGAACGCAGCCTGGCGCCAGCGTATTTTGGAGATATTTGTATGCATTAATGAGATCCCACCTCAGTCTTCTCTAGACTATACGGTATTGTTTTATTGTAAACCAGTTTTATTACAAATAAGCAAGGGTCCGCCGCCGTGTTGGCCGCCC
>NW_005054585.1:357866-361391 GCF_000277835.1 Geospiza fortis
GGACGCCTCGGTTCGGGAGCGTTCCCCGCCGGTGCCCGAGTGGGGTTTTTGGGTGTTTTTGGGCACGGCGGAGAACGGCCGGGATTGCCGCGGCCATGGACACGCTGCTCCATATTAAACAGGGATCCGTTACATAAGGCGGTGTGGACAGCTCGTAAAATACATAGATAACAACATAATATAGAGTGTACGTCAATGCAGACGTATGTATGGTATGATGTGTTGTCCTCAGGAGAATGGATGGGTCCTGGAGGGCTTCGGGTGAGGAATTTTTTCCTGCCTGTGTCAGTGTTGGTCTGGAAGTGCGATCCCTCTTAAGTGTTACCTCACTTGTTTTAGCATCCCTTTATTGCAGGCAGAGAGGAACAACAACTGGGCAAAATTGTCATTAATGCAGTGCACCATGTTGAGAGGAAATATTGTGTATTAGAATCCTTCCGAACTGGGTGTTTGAATGATTTCAAAACTCTGCTGCTTAGAAGCCTGGAATGGTTTGGGTTGGAAGGGTTTAAAGCTCATCTCACGGGCAGGGAGACCTTCCACCATGCCAGGTTGCTCCAAGCCCTGTCCAGCCTGGCCTTGGACACTTCCAGGGACGAGGAAAGCTTTGGGTCAGTTTAGAAATTCCTGCCCTTTTGGTATGTGTGTGTTAACTCTTCCTTGGGTTCTCTCTCCTGCTGCTGCTCACAAGCTGCCAGGCTTGTGCAGATGAGTGTGTTGGTTCCTTTAGGGATGTGATTTGGGATCCAGCTGGATGTTTCTGTAACCCAGGCAAATTGTGAATCCTTGGGAGCTGTTCTCCATCCCGAGTCTGCCTTGTGCTGGTTTAACGTCTTTCAGCAAGTCTAACTATGCTCTTAAGAAGACAATTTAAAAGTGCAGAATTAGGGCTGAGAAAACTGAGTTGCTGGATAGTGGTTGGTGTAGAAGAAATGTGTCATTTATGAAAGTTCATCAGAGAATGCAGGTAAATGTGTTCTGGATTTAAAGGTGCTTCTGAGATGCTCAACTCCGTGCATTCCCAGAATCCCAGGGGATTGGAAGGGACCTCTGGAGATCTCCCAGTCCAATCCTCTGCCAAGGCAGGGTCACCTGGACTTGGTGACACAGGAACACATCCAGGTGGGCCTGGAATGTCTGTGGAGACCCCACACCCTCCCTGGACAGAGTTCCAGTGCTTGGCCACCCTCCATGGAAAAAAGTTCTTTCTCATGGTGAGGTGGAATTTCTTGTGGCTTAGTTCATATTTCAGTGAACCCCGGAGATCTCTTCCAAAAAGGTGATTTGGGAAAAGCAGCTTTAATGGCACCTGTTGCACAACCGTCTGGGTTAGGGTTTGTGCTGGAAGAATTGTGTTTATGGATGAGGGGAACTTGGTCTTTAGATGTCCACTTGGAAGGAGTGGGATGAGGAAGTCATTAAGTCATTTCCAGATTCCCTAATACTCTGTTAAGCAGTTTATGATGATGCAGTTTTACAGCCGTTTCAATTTTACAGCCTCTCTGTAACTGAGAATGCTTTTGATAGACCTAATTTCCAGAGTCACAGGAATATGTGAGAACCTCCCTTTTCTTAATAGGAACACCCCAAACCTTAAAAGCAATCTGGATCTCCCAATTGTATGGAAAAACTGGAGGCCATAAACCCCAAAGGCTCAGGCACAAAGCAGTTAAAATTCCCCGAGTGTCTGTTTGCTCTATGCTCCCGAACCACTTGCTTAAAACATTAAACCTTATTATTTTAGCTCCTGACTCAGGGATTGGGAATGCCTGCTGAGACAATAGCGTGGCAAACAGGTAGTGGGGATGGGTCACATGAGTGCCACTTTCTGGCCAGAGAGGAGTCATGGAGAGGATGGGGACGACGGTGGGAAAGGAATGGTGGTGGAATTCTGGTTCCCTGCGGTGCAGAGCGAATAACTGCGAGCAGCGTGCCGAGATGACAGCAGGGCCTCTGCATTGTTCTGGGTTAGGAGCGGGAAGGCTCATCCTGCAGCTGGAGAGCTGGAGCAGCCCCGGCTTGGATCCTCCTTCCTCCCCTGGAGCACCGGGAGCCGGCAGGGAGGGCTCTGCTGATTGCAGCGCGGAATAAACCCCAGCCACATGAGTCACTGGCACGGGAACGGCTGCCTGAAGTGGGCATTTGCCCTCCTCAAACCCATCCAGCCCTGCGTGCAGAACGCAGCCTGGCTTTGCATTAAAGGCAGAAGTGAATGGGCAGTGAGTGGCACTTATCCCCACTAAGCATGCTCACTTTTGGAAAGGTGCTGTAAAATTTATACCTAATCTCTCCTGATTCACTGCTCAGCAACAAACATTTCTTAACAGTGAACAGATATTTCTATGATTTTTGTAACAGCATCTCTTATCATAATGTGTTTGTGTGTGTACACATATATATAAAACAAGCAAAAATACCATTTTTATTGATGGATATATAAAGAAATAAGTGTGTGCATGGTATTACAGTCCATTACCAGCTGTGATGATTAACGTGAAGTAGATGATGCAGTAGCTGGTGTGAAGCTTTTTGGAGGAGGAAAATTGCACTGCTGAAGCTGAGGAAAACTCCCAGTGACTGTAGACAAAAAGTCATTTCCACGTTTAGGAAAAGAGGTGCAGGGATATGGAAGTGAACAAGTTCTGCAGGGACAGGTGTCCTTGTCAGGAGCACAGAAAGATGGAGAGGGCATCACCCCAGGGAGAAACATCTTCCCACTGAAGATTTTTCCCTTGCTTGTTGTCCTGCCTTGTGATTTTTCGATTTTTAGGCCTTTTTAAAAATTCTTCGGGTAGTTCTAAACAGGGTCATCCTTTTGGGAATTACAGCTTGTAGGGAAGCATTTCATGTTCTTGATCACAAGAGGATATAAAAGCCCATTAGCACAGGGGCTTAAGACAGTGAGATCCCCATGGCAAGCAAATAATAAATGAATTTTGTTTTACCTCTCACAGTTGGGAACTCACTGTCGTTTGTCTGTGGTGGGGAGAGACTGGAATGCTGCTCTATGGGCCAGTCCAGAGTTTCTGTTGGATTTCGGGAAAGACTGCACCTTTTTCAGAAACAAACTTCAGTGAAACCGTCCCATAAGAAATCACTTTTTTCTTCTGTAAAATTACATTTCCATTAAGGCAGCATTTCATTAAAAAATCACCTGCAGGAGTTAGCCACAAGTCCCCTGTGATACAGAGTCCATGGCAGCCCCAGGAGCAAAACCTGGCTGAGGTCAGTGTTCTGCACCTGCAGAAGTGTCAGAACAGCCCCTTTGGGGTCGTTTGCTTCTCTTTATCCCTTGAACAACACCTGAGCGTGTGAAACACCTTTCCTCGCCTCTGGGGGTGTCAGGTTCAGGCTTGTCAGCACGTGAGGCTTTATCGGGGCTGCTTCACTGCCTTATCTGGGCTGCTTCCCTGCCTTATGGGGCGGCTGGGAGGGGCTGTGGGCATGGGGACGGCAGTGTGGGGTCAGCTCGGCTGTGTGGGGTCAGCTTGGCTCTGCAGCCAGCAGGGAGGGAGCGGGGGCTGG
>NW_005054585.1:361456-371042 GCF_000277835.1 Geospiza fortis
CCATCCCCAGGAGCCGGTGCCATCCCCAGGAGCCGGTGCCAGCCCCATGCCTTTTCCCCTGCTCATCCCGTGCTTCCCAGGCGGGGCAGCTCTGCCTCCTCCTGTCCCAGCCATTTACAAAGGCATTTCTCTCATGCCTTCGTCTTCCACCGAGGATTGTGGAGGAGAAGTTCCTATTGATTGGGTTTCCAAGTGGTGTCTCTGACCCTACAGGAGATGGAAGGGTGGCTTTGCTTGCCCTGTGTATCCCTGTTGTAGTAGATGTTTTTAGTAACTGCTTTGACTTACTTGCTCTTTCCCCAGCATATCTTCCTCTCCTGAGCCATAGAAGCTCCTTCTCTCCTCAACCTCTTTTAGCTGTTTGATGTGCATCTAACCCTGCCTGGCTTCCCTTGGCAGTTCCCATCCCTGCCTCCACAGCCTCCCTCCTCCTGCTGGTACCAGCGTGGGCTCTGCTGTGGGGCTGCGTGAGCCAGGGTGATGCCCTTCTGTGCAAGTTCAGACTCTCACCAAGAGTTAGACAAACCCCTGTGGTGGGATTCATGCCCACAAAAGTATTTGACATTCTGAAAGGGGTCTTTCCTCTTTCCTTTGGTGTTTATAGGGACTAAGCACCAGTGAGATCAACCCAGGTAATTACTGGTCCCAGTTTGCCATGAGCAGGACTGTGTGTGGCGGTGCATTATAATAGGGTTTGCCTCCAGTTACTCCATACAATTCTTGAGAGCATTGCTGAGAATTTTTAGGAAAAAGGTGATGGGAATAGTGGGGAAACACTTTCTGTTCACTGTGTGAATGGTCAGCATGGCATTTTGAGGACACTGTGCTCCCCTGCTTTTTCAGTGACACTGCTCCTCAGACTGCCATTCCTTCTGCTGCCAGCGTACACTTTTCTCAAGGCATCTGAGACAGGAAGATCTCTGAGTGTGCTGCTCAAGCAGAAAAAGTGATTATAGAAAAACAAACCTTGGTAGGGCAGTTCATATCCAAATATTGATTGGATTTGTGTCTGGTGCCTCTGTGATTGCTAAAGGGGGAGGAAAGGTGGGTTTTGCTTGCTCTGTACATCTCAGTTGTTGTGGGTTGAGTAACAATCAAAATGTGTATTTAGAAGTGTTTTTCATGCTGTCTCTTCAGTGATCATGTGCTGGGTTTTGCAGCACCCAGTTCATTCTGTAGAACATCTTGGTACCACAGGCAGCTGAGAGCAAGCAGAGGCTTTATCCAGCTGCCAGATAAAACCTGGGCCTTCCAGTGGGTTGGTTAGAAAAGTATCAGTGGTTATTGGGTTTGTCATGTCCACAGGGCACCTCTGAGATTGTCAAGCTGAAGGTTGGTAGTTGAGATCTGATGGGTTTTTTACACGTCTTGATGGATTTTGTGGGCAGGGACCCCTTCCTGTATCCCAGGTTGCTCCAAGGCCTGTCCAGCCTGGCTTTGAACACTTCCAGGGATTGGGCAGCCACGGCTTCTCTGGCACCCTGTGCCAGGGCCTGCCCACCCTCCCAGGAAGGATTTTTGCCGTGAATAGGAATGTGAACAGGGAGGAGTGTCTGTGCTGCTGTTGGTTTGCTGGACACCCTTCTCTTGCTTCTCTTTGGGCTTGACTGTTCTGAATTTGCCCCTTCCAATTAGTGCAGTTCCTAATGTTGAATCCAAAAAGGCTGAGGGATGTCAGGACCTACGCATGCAGCATCTTTTCCCTAACCACTTATCTGCTTGCTGCTTGTTTATGTAGGATTTTTAGTTTCAAATGTGTGCTAAGCTCTGCCTTGATTGGGACAACAATCAATATTTTCCAACAAAAAGAGATTATCCTCTGCCAATTATGTCTCCTGGATTCTCATTGCAATCTGGCTTTTACGTGGTCAGAGCTTTTGTGTGTTTTTGACAGTTTCAAATCTGTTTTCGTTTCTATTAGCCCCTAATAGACTGCCTTGACTAATGAATCATCAGCTGCCTGATATTTATCTTGTGTGGAAAGGGCTGCCTGAGAGGCTGCAAGGTGGTTTGTTTGGGGGTTTGCTGGGGTGGTTTTGCTTAGATTTTCCTCCTAAAATATCCAAAATTCTACTACTACAGCATTAGGTATGCCTGCCTTGCTCTGTGCTCTTGTGAGGATGGTTTTCTGTGTGACTCAGATCTTCTGTTCGTTAAATGCCACATTGTGATTTGATAGTATAGTAGTCAAATAAAACACTCAGGAAGAATCATAAGTCATTTTTATAAATTGCTGCTTGCTGTTTCCATAGAGGTGCTTCTTTTATACTGGAATACCATAAACACATGGAAATTAGATGGAAAAAAAAAAGAAAAAAGAAAAGCTTCAAGGATCAATCAAGAAAAGCTGATGGTCCAGGGTGTGATTGCTAAAACTGTGAGTTCACATGGAGCACCAAGGTGTGTCATGAGCTGTGTCTCCTGCGGACCTCCTGGCTGGCTGTGGAGTGCAGCCAAAGCCACAGGGCCCTCTCAGCACCGTGCTGCTCCTGGGTTGCAGATTGCTCTCCAAATTGCCTACTGCTTAAGGAAATGCTGCTGCTGGGAAGTGGAAGCAGCTCTCCCTGGGCTCAAGGGCATTGGAGGGAGGAGTGTGGCTCTTGGTGCTGAAGGAGCACATCATAGAAATAATAAATAACAGGGGAAGAAGCTTAACCTAGGATTTGTTGATGGCATGGCTTGCTTCCCTATCTCCCAAAAACATGCTCTGTTTGGGAGACCCTGAGCTGTTGGATGTTTTCCCTTGGAGCATGCATTTATAAAGATAGGAGAGCCTGATTTTCCAAATCAGCACTTTACCCAAATGCAGATTGCTTTACAAACAGGACAACTGCTCGTGGTCATTTGGAATCCAGTAATTAATTCCAAAATGTCATTTAGCTGGCGGGGTGCTGAGTTCCGTAGGGATCACAGGTGGCGTCAGGATTTGCTTGCAGCCTCTCCTCAGCTCCTGCTTTGTATTTTTCCACGGTGCTTTGTCACTGGTTTTCATGCCAACAGTGAACTGGTTTCAGCTCTAGAGTGTCTGCTTTTGCCATGTTCTTCCCTTCTTTTCATATCTCAGCATAAATATCCATTCAGGTGCAATGTGTGGAGCACAGCTTTGTCTGCCCCACGGTACTGATCAAGTAAACTGGAGTTTTGATTTGGAGGATATTCCAATGTCCAGAGCCAGCCATGGAGAGCTGGAGGAATCCAGCAGTGCCTGAATTTGTGGATGCACAACACAGGATGTAAATCTGCTTTTTCTGTTTCTCTCTAAAGCCTTGTCAGAAGGGGTTTGAAGTGTCCTGAGGAAAGGACTCAGAAGGGGCACCTGTGGTGGCCACAGGCTCTGCTCTGCTCCTCAGGAGGGTTTTAATTTTCACCAGGGCAGGGGAGAGGAGGACAAGGGGCTGCTCTTCTGATTTGGTTTGTTTGGGTTCTCTCTCCCTCAAAAGTCCCATAGGACAAAGGCTCCATAAGTTACAGAAATGGAGCTGTTTGGTTGTGCTGCTTCACCAGCATGGGGAATGCAGCCTGGCAGGGATTTGATTTATTACAGCAACAAGGCAGAAATCATGAGGAAAAACCACTCCCTGTCATCGTGCTGAGTACTGGAGGGGTGAAGTGGTGTTTGAACGAGCTGCTGATGCTTCATATAAAACTTCACGAGCCTTTCTGTTCTGGGAGAATTCTGCTTATACCAAATACATTTTCCCTGTGAGTTCTCCCTTGGATTTTCCCAGTGCTGGGACATTTCCCTGCAAATGGACTCTGCTCAGCTCATTTGTGCTCTCTGCTTCCTCTCAGGGGCTGTGTCCTTGCTGGAGTGGCGCCACAGTCAGTGGTGGCAGTGGCAGAGCTGTCCTGTTCCCTTGGGAAGTGTTGCTGTGGGTGCTGTGCCGGGTGCTCTCGGTGTGGAGGAGGCTGCAGGATTTGGTTTTCAGCAGCAGTGTCCTTCATGGCCAGAAACAAGCCCTCAGCCCTCATGGGGCAGGCTCTAGGCTCAGGTGGCCAAGGCATCCTCCCTGGCCCTTTTTCTGTTCACAGAGCCAGGTACAACCTGAATACCCCTGGCCTAACAGTTCAAACTTCATCACAGCCTTTAATCTCTTATTCTAAGATTAAAATAATGTTTGTAACGATTACTCCCCTGTGCTGCTGCTTTATAAATGTGTCCTTTCCATGCACAATTTCTTGGCATTATTTTAACCCCCATTCCCACTGTGGTTGGTGGATTCCCTGAAGAATGTCTCTCTCTTGCTTAGGAAAACGATGTGTTCTGACAAATGACCACTTAATCTGTGATATATAGGTCATGAGATACCGTGATAAAAGTTTATGTTCCAGGACAATTAGTGCTGAGCTCATCAGGTCCTGACAAAACAAGCCCCAGCATCACCCTTGGGCAGGGATGTTTCCATTATGGCAAATAACTGGAAAATCTCACCAAGGAAAAAAAGCCAGTGGCAGCTTGGCCCAGCCTCTGGCAGCTGTGAGAGGCCTCTGTGTGCTAAAGCTCAGGAACAAAGCTGCCACACTCCAGGGGTGACAGATCCATGGAAATCAGTGTCCAAGGGACACCACGGAGGAGCTGGCTGGGATTCTGCAGCTGTGGCTGTGCTCACCTGCCCACGAGGTCCAGCTGGATTCAGGGACGGTTTCTCCAGTGTGGGACACAGCCAAGCTGCCAGTTCATGTTCTGTAAGCAGTGTAACTTGAACTAAAATGTGCCACTGAAGTGTCTGTTGGAACAGGCAAAACTGCTTCAAAGTATCTATTTCCAAAGTTTCTGACAAGTAAGAGAAGTAGCTTTATCCTCACTGTGGTGCTTGTTCTGGTTAAAATGTTCTCCAGATGTTTTTGCACACCATAAACCAGGAATGTTGGAGCTCTGCACTTGTTATTGATCTCTTATTGGAAAATGAAGGGAGTATTGACAGATGGAAAAACAGACAAATGAGTTATACTTTGCCCCTCTCCATTTTTCCATTACAGCTGTCTGCTGATGTTTCCTTGCTGCCCCAAGGAGCAGAGTGGTAGTAAGTGCAGGAGTCCATTGCTGAGTAGCTCCTGTGTTCTGCCTGGAGCAGATTCATTCCAGGAATGCATTAAGTGATATTTCCCTTTAATAGATCAGTGTAAACATCCATTGTGAGTGGGAGGCTGGGAGGAGAGGAGTCACGCACTGCATGCAATGTTTCCCCTTACACATTCAAAATTCATGCACTGCTGCTGGATACATACAGGTTGTTTTGAGAAGTTGGCTTAGGCCTTCAGCCTTGCCATTGGATGTCCTTTTAGTGCTGATGCTGAAGATGTTTAGTCTGTTAGAATATTTAAGAACCTTGTTAAATGTTTAGCTTCCCTACTCTGTACTGAATATACCACATAGGAATCTTTCCTTTTTGCTGGCTTTCTTAGAGTCCCAGATTGGTTTGAGTTGAAAGGGACCTTAAAACCCATCCAGTTCCATGGGCAGGGACACCTTCCACCATCCCAGAGCCCTGTCCAACCTGGCCTTGGACACTCTCAGAGACAGGACAGCCACAATTTCTATCAGCATCCTCTGGATATAACACACAAAGCCATCAGGTTCCACAGACTCTGTGCTGTCTGCAGGAGGAAGCTCTGTCCTGTGATTTCTTATTCAGCTTCTCTGCATGCAGGCTGTACCTGCTGAGGGGGAAGATGCCTTCAAAGGGATGTAGCTTTGCACAGATATTTTGTGTCTTCCTTCACAAGCGAGAATTTAATTTATAAAAGATGTATGAGATCTCTTTGGTATCAGAATTGGATGTTTTACATTCCACAACAACATGTAATTATTCATAAAGCTTGTCCGCCTTTCTTCTGGATGGTCTGATCTCACACAGGTAAAGAAATCCCAGCTGTATCCTCAGAGTAACAACCACAACAGTGCAAATAAATACAAACACTGCAGTGTTGTTTTGCTGAGAACTGATCAGTGAACAGATCTCTCCAAAGGCATCACAGCTTTTCAGGCTGGTTTTGCTGAACATTTTCAAACCAATCTAAAACAGAAATATGTGTGTCTTTAAATCTGAAATTTGGGGCCAGAACTGAACGGAGGGATAAAACAAGACGTAGCTTTCAGAGGAGCTGCACTGATGTATTTCAATGAAGTGCAGCCCAAAAGTCCTGATGGCTGCACGTTTCTTTCAGCTGTTAAATAATTCCTCCCTTTGCCTTTTCACCCAAGTGCAGTTGCTGCATTACTTGCAAAAATAAAGAAAGGAGAAGAAGGCACTTGCCAGCAGCTGGGAGCTGAAGCAGCTTTCTCCCATCGCAGCACTTGAGGAAGGCAGTCAGCAAAGTGCTTTCCCAAGTGGCTGCTGCCTGCCTGGGTCCTGCTGCAATCTCTGGAGAGCTGAGGGACCTGCGGGGGATTTGTGTTCATTCTGTTTCACTCCTTTCTCTTAGTGCCAGTCCCTCTGTGCCTGTGCCCAGCCCTGTGATGGTGCTGCTGCCCCAGAGCCTGGCTGAGAGGTGCTGCCAGGGGGAGGAATGAGCCACGTCCTGCTCCTCTCCTGCTTTCCTGGCAGCAGATCCAAGGGAGCTGGCCAGGCTGCACGGACAGGAGGAGCAGCCCCTCCTCCCCAGGGCTCAGCACGTTTTTCTCTCATTTATTCCACTAATTTGGGGATGTCAGCAGCATGCCTTGTGCAGCTCTGTGCACGTTTTGGGATGGAGGTGGGGAAGGGGCTGTGTCAGGGCAGCTCAAGACAGATCCAGACACAAATGTGTCTGTCAGGAGCCAGCTCAAACCCTGGCTGTGCCTGTGGTGCTCTGTGCTCACTCTGCCCTTCCCTGCTGGAAAAGATGTGCAGGGGACAGGAACTTCATAGGAACGCAGGAATCCTAGAATGGCCTGGCTTGGAAGGGACCTCAGAGCTCTTCTCCTTCCACCCCTGCCATGGGCAGGGTCACCTTCCACTGTCAAACCTGGCCCTGCATGTTCCAGGGATGGGGCAGCCGCAGCTTCTCTGGGCAGTGCTCCTGGGGAGGAGGCACATGAGCTCTGCCTCCAGGGAGAGGTGAGACAGGATTTTGTGCCCTCACTCTGCTGCGTGTCATTGGTGGGGCCGGGGAAGGATCCTCCTTTGGGGATGGGAATTGAGTCTGGGCGCCCAAAGCAGACCTTGTCCTTGCATCCATGGAATGATGACAGGCGCACTGTCCCCTCCCGTGCCGTGTCCCAGGAAGGTTTGGCTGTTCCCGACGGAGAAGTGGTGGCTCATCCCTTGGTGGGAGCCCTGGGGATGCTCATCCCTGCGGGACGGAAGGCGCTGCTGGAGCCGCTGTGGCACCTCCTCCTCCTCCCCTGCACTGCTGCCGCTGCTGCCTGCGGTGTCCGCAGCGTTCCCGCCTGCTGGGCACAGGGAGGGGGACGCTCTGGCAGTGGAGCACACGGAGCTGTGTCCTGCTCACGCTGGAGCAGCTCCAGAGCAGCCCGAATTGGATCATCCTGCAGCTCTGTGCCGGGGGAAGTGGGATGTGCACAGCAGCCACTGCGGCTGAACACAGCCCTGATCCCACAGGAGCCATCGGCACTACAGCTTCCAGGGAGAGAGCTCCTGGCACGGGAAACGCACGGAGAGGAGGAAATAACAAACGGTTCATGCTCAAAAGCACCAGAGAAATGCGAGTTGAGCAGGAGGCTCTCCTTCCTGCCGGCAGCTCGGGGCACCTGCACTTGCAGGGAATTACTGTGGAGCACGGAGCTCTCCCGGTGATCTGTGTCCTGCAGGGAGTGCCAGGGATGCACTGGCACATGACCTGTGCCTGGATCCATGTCACATTGTCACACAGGAAATCTCTGCTCCAGCCACTGCAGTGCCAGGGGAGGGCTCTGGCCAGCACTAGCAGCTTGGTACTGGGGGCTTTGCTTTGTCAGGGCAGAAAGGGAATTTGGAACTTCCTGAAGTTCAGCCTGGTTTGTGATTGACATCCTTCCCCCTCATCCTTCTCTTTCTTTGGAAATGCAAGGAATGGCTTTGTCAGTGAGACACTTCCCTGTCCAGGGGAGCTCACCTGGGGTAATGTCAGCCACCACCTTCCAGTTTTGGGATGAGTTCCTTACTTGGGGCTTTTCTACTCTGGCTGCTCATTCTGGAACGTTTTCCTTCTTCCTGCTGGATGTTTTGCTGTACCTTTGACCAGGCTCTGACTTCACTCATCATCCCCATTCCCTGCCTTTTTGATTGCATTTCAGTGCAGATTTATAGGGCACCAGCAGAACCTTTGACATTTTCTTTTGGAGCGGATATACCTCTGCTACAGTATCCCACAATAATGGCAAAGCTTTTTTAAAGGCTTTAAATCTTGTCAAGATTGACAGATTGCTCTCCTGACAAGGCTTTTTTAAACCTTCTTTCAGCAAAAAACAATATCCAGGTGATTAAAGTTGTCCTGTTTGCTCCTGCAGATTTGTGTTTACTGGTGCATATGAGAACTGTGATGGAGAAGGAGTTTTTGCACAGAGTGAGACCATCAGGGTCTTTCTCAGTTATTGCTTATGCCAAATCAAAAGGGTTGTGAGTAACATAGTGATTCCTAAAGGATTTTTTCTTGATGGGAATGCTTGTTGGTTGCTGGCAAGAAGCAATATTAAACTATTGTTTCTCCTAAGGTATTTCATTAAGAATCCATTTTGTAGATAAAACTGGAGGTAGTTATTAAAAAATAAAAAAAATTGTCTTTGAATTTTTAATGTTTAACTCTCTAAATTACTGTCAGTCATCAAATCCCAGAATGGGTTGGGTTTGAGGGCCCTGATGATCAGATAGTCATAAGAATTTGGGAAAATATGTTCACACTGTGTGAAAATAAAGGTTTATAGTGGCTGGAGTTGAGATGTAGCACAAAGTTCTGGCTGTTCCCTCCTAGTGGGTTTGTGTTTCCACCTATCATTACTACCTTCCCATTTATCCCAGCAGGGAATACATGGAGAGACTATTTTGCCAGTGGCATCCCCAGATGTTTTTTTAAATCTTGGGTATTTATTTGTTCCTGCTTCTCATTTCCCAAAATAACAGTTGCTTGGTTGTTTGTCCTGTGTTCTGTCGGTCCTCACAAACCACCTGGGAATACTGATAACAACAAATCCCTCTCACAGCAGTGTTTTGTTTTCAGTGTGTGGAGCAATATCCAAGTAGGGGCAGATACAGAAACAACCAAATTATCAGTGGGGGGATATTTCCCCCCATTTTGTGCAGTAGTGATAAACACCAACCAGTTCTGGGGGAGCTCAGAGTGCTCTCAGAGCTGCTGGAATTGGCCCCACTGAATTCCCAACCCCATCCCTGTGAATTCCCAGTGGGCAGCAAAGTCCTAGAAAGTCCTTGGGCTCCCTGGTTGATTACAGCAATTAAGGACCATAAAGTGTCACTCAAATATTACCTCAGCAGGTGACAGCAAAATGTCCTTTCTCTTGTATTTTGCTCTCAGCACGTAGAGTTTTTGGATTGCAAGGGCTCGGGGGAAGGAGTTGCTATTTACAGCCTGCACAGCACTTGGAAAATTAGGGCTTTTTCTTCCTGAGAGATTCCTAGCAGTCCAGAAGAGCTTCTTGTAGGTTCAG
>NW_005054585.1:371052-378269 GCF_000277835.1 Geospiza fortis
AAGTGATTTCAGGATTTGCTGCAAGAAAAGTAATCAGAGATCATGGCAGCTCCTTGGGAAAAAAAAAAGAAAATAAGTACAAAATGTAAAAAAATTAAAATTAAAAATTCTCTGTTTGTAAGCCTCATTTATCAGTGTTTAAAGCAGCTTCTAAACCTCCTGCTTTGGAAGCTTTTGGAAGGAAGGAGCTAATTAAAACCATAACATAACACAACATACCCAGCTTAGGCCCAGACTCCATCAGTTGCTTGGCTTAAATTAAGCAGCGTGAAATTCATTTCAACAATGCCCTCCCAGCATGTCACAATTCCTTCCCATTCACTACCCAGCGTGAACATTTGAAACAAAGTAATTTTCCTATAATTCTGTTGAAGATGGGAGTCTGGTTCTGTCTGATTCTGTGACGTTCTAAACCACTTCTGTTGAAAAAAGTAAAATAAATATTCAGGGTTATTTTGGTTGTGTAAAGCCTGATGGTGTGGGAAGTGGTGACACCACTCTAGAAGAAAATCAGGACACTGTAATCATCAAAATCCTTAAAAAAAGATGTATATTCTTTAAATTAGCTGTTGGAATTAGGAAGAGCATGCAGTGAAAGCAGACAGGTGGCAAGGATCTTCTCAGCACTGAGGAAAATTCCACTTCACTGCTCCCATGTAGAATACCCTGAGGGTTCTTGTGCTGCACATCCCTGCTCGGGGGGCTGAAGTATTCCATGTGTGCTTGAAAGAGATGGGCTGCTTTTATTTGTTGGGAAGTTGAGAAACCATTTCAGCTAATGAATGGGTGCTGCAGGAGAATAAACTGAAATTTTTCCTTTGTTCAGCCTGGAGAGGAAAAGGCTTTGGGGACACCTCTGTCCCAAAGGGACACAATCCCAAAGGGATTATAAAGTGAGGGAGAGGGACTGGGGACAAGGGATGGAGGGACAGGAGCCAGGGAATGGCTCCCAGTGCCAGAGGGCAGGGATGGATGGGACATTGGGAATTGGGAATTCCTGGCTGGGCTGGGATTCCCAGAGCAGCTGGGGCTGCCCCTGGATCCCTGGCAGTGCCCAAGGCCAGGCTGGAGCAGCCTGGGATGGGGAAGGTGTCTCTGCCCATGGAACTGGATGGGCTTTAAGGTCCCTCCAACTCAAAGCAGGCTGGGATTCTGTGGTGTCTGAGAGCAGTCCCAGCTTGGCACAGGTCATCCTTATGGGGATTTATGAAGGAATTTCAAATGAGTTAGAGATGGGACCTCTGAGTTTTTAGATGATGTGGTTTATTTTAATTCTACACAGGCAGGAAGGGTGAGTTGGGCTCACACCTTCACTGCAGGGCTCAGAAGGTCCCAAGACCCTCAGTCACAAGACTTTTTAAGGATCTATTGACCAATAAAACATTGCCAACAAGGATATTTATGGTTTTGACCCAGTCCTTAAATATTTTGTCTTATGGCCCCATGCTACAGTGTAAGCTTTCTTAGCCAATCATGTTCTGACACACAAACCTACAGTGCTGCATTCTAAACTCCTTGTTCACCTCTGTAACTACTTTTATTTTTTTCTATATCTTAAACCCTAAAACTCTAAACTTTCCTCTACTTAATCTATCTCTACTTTAAGCTATAAATCCACATTCTCACTTCTAGCACCTCAGTTTAGAAACCTTTGCCAAGGTCTCAGATAAAATCCTTAAAATCCTGTGTTTAATTGCAATCTTTGGCTTCCAGGCCCAAAGTTCTGAGAGTTCCCTGCATTTCAGATTCCAACACATCCTGGTTCTCCCAAAGGTGACCTGGTGACAGGAGAGCCCCAGGGAGAGCAAACCAAGCTAAGCTACATGAAATAAAGAGGGAAACAGAGAAAAACTGGAACAGAGTGAAATGAGAGGAGAAATGGGAGCTCATCCTCTTTCAGATGCCAAGTTAAATGTCCCTGGTGCAGTAACAAGGAACTGGCTGGAGGTGTGATTATTTTTTGTTAAGAAGTGATCCACCCCTGTGAGCAGGAGCTCTCCCAGCGCAGGAGGGTGACTGGAGGGTGGTTTAGGAACACACCACGTTATTCCAGCACTGGCTGAAGCCTGCATGTCTGAGGGAATGCTGTGGCAGACCACATATGGCAGCCACAGATGCCTGTGTACTTGGGAGGATGATTAAGTTTCGTTTGGGGGCAGTATTTGTAATTTATTTTTTTTTCCTGGAGACTTATGGAACGTTCTTGCCTTCCCAACGTGTTATGTGGGACAGACACAGAGCATCCTCCTCACAGGAGAGCTGATTTAGGATACCAGGTGCACTTTTATTATCAGATTTCATCAAACCCAACAGCAGCAGCTTCCCTAGAGCCTTGGGAAGATCATTCAATGCTTTCAAGAGCTGAAGTAATTAGACAAAATAAAGCAGTGTCTCTGTGCCGTGTCAGCTTTAGTTTGGAGCCTTTTATCATGGAAAAATAGCCCCTTTTTTCCTCTCCTGGGACTGCTGAATAGCTTTCTTGAAAAAGAGGGACCAGCTGCAGAGGGTGAAGCAAAATTCAGGCTGGAGGTGTTCAGGTGTTGATTCAGTCCCAGGTCTCACAACCTGCATTTGGAATAAAGCACAGATCAGAGCGTTCCCAGGCAGATCTTGGCTGCTTTGTGGCTGAACAAAACCATGGAATTTGAAAGGTTTGTGTGTTCAAATTTGGATCACTTTGTTGGGTGAGAACCACCTGAGCCTGTGGCCGTCCCTCTGGCTGTGATCCTCACCTGTCCCTTGGCTCTGATACTGCAGGAAAAGAGCTCTGGGTGTTATTTTGTGGAGGAAGATCTGGATTTTTCACCTGCGAAAAGGAAAAGTTCAGAGCAGCTCATCTATTCTCTAACCACTCCCTCAGGCTTTGTGTGTACCTGCAGTGCCTGCTAAGCAAAATCTTGTGCCTTGCATGTTCATTTGAACATTACCAAAAGAGATGGGAGTATTTTGGCAGTAAATAGAGATATATATTACCAGTATTTTTTTTAAACTCTGTTTCTTAAATGTAGCAACACAATCTGTGCCGAACTGAAGGCAGCTGGAGAAAGGAGATAGACTGCAAGATTTCAAATCCAGGGTAGAAAAAAAGAGATCAGGAAATGTTGGAAGAATTGCCCTATTTTCTAACAATTAGTATTCCCAAAGAAAAAAACATGTTCTAACTACCTAGTAATTTCCAAATTGCTGAGACACCTAATGAGTTGTCTTAAATAAATTTACCAAACATATAGAAGGAAATAATTGCTGAGCATTTGATTCTGAAATCCCAACTCGGTGCCAAGCGGTTGTGCAGCTGCCTTGTGTGTGTTGGGGATTCAGCAAGAAAATCATTTCCTTGGGAGCTGAACCTTGTCCTGGTTGGGCTTCCAGTGCCACATCCACGTGGGAATTAGTGGAAAAGTCCCACTGAACCTCTCTGCTCCTGGACCTCCCTGTTTAACACTGCAGGAGCTGGAATGGATTTTGTGGTTCGAGGGGGATGTTAATAATTCCAGAGGACATTAAAGCAAAGCAGGGGCTGTGCTGCAGGTGTGATCTCTGCACCCCTTGCCACGTGGGAAGGATGCTGTGCTCTCCCTGCTGCAGCTCCCATGGAATGCTCCCCCCAGCCTGGGCAGGACTCTGCAGTATTTTGCTGGGCACACACAGATTTTCCTGGCCCCGGTTTCCATTGCAGCACAGCGAGGTTTTCACGCCAAAGGAAGAGATCCCCACTGTTTTGTGTTTGCCTTTTAATTAATTACATCACCTGCCCAGTAATTAAATTTAGCTGCCCTCCCTGAGCGCTGGGATGAGGTGAGCACCAACTGTGGTGGCCACTGGTATTTAAAATGTGGGGGTTTCTTAAGTCCTCAACTTCTGCTTCTTGTTTTCATGTGAAAATGAGTTAATACTTATTTTCTGGGACCCCCATCTCCATGACATACTTGTGGTAGTAACCTGTGAGTTAAACCTGCTTTGTGCACCTGGAGATCTTTGTGTTGGGGCTTGGAGTGAGCTGCTTCCCCAGGGAATAACTCTCCCGTGGGTTTTGTGGGGTGTTTTGAATGGTTTCTGGAACATCCGTGGCATATGGCAGCATATGGCCCTGCAGCCATGCCTGTGCCTGTCTGCTCTCCTTGTGCTGTGTCAGGAGCTCTGGCAGCTCCCTGGGAACTCGTCAGGGAGGGACGTGGCCTCAATTCTCCCAGGAGCTTGCACAGGGCTGAGCACACTTGGGCTTTTTCTGAGCTCAGGCTCCAGTTTGTGATGGGTTTGTCTTGGGGGAAAGGGAGGATGGGCTGGTGGAAGCTTCCAGACAGGGAAGGGGCTGGGAGAGCTGGGGGTGTTCAGCCTGGGGAAGAGGAAGAGGAGGCTCTGGAGAGCTCCTTCCAGGGCCTGAAGGGGCTCCAAGA
This sequence comes from Geospiza fortis, assembly GCF_000277835.1. NCBI lineage: Eukaryota > Metazoa > Chordata > Aves > Passeriformes > Thraupidae > Geospiza > Geospiza fortis. The sequence continues at coordinate 375,447 of NW_005054585.1, forward strand.
GAGCTGGAGAGAGACTGGGGACAAGGGATGGAGGGACAGGAGCCAGGGAATGGCTCCCAGTGCCAGAGGGCAGCGATGGATGGGACATTGGGAAGAAACAATCCCTTATCCCTTTCTGGGAAGGTGATAAGGCTCTGACACTGGTTTCCCAGAGCAGCTGGGGCTGCCCCTGGATCCCTGGCAGTGCCCAAGGCCAGGCTGGATGGGGCTTGGAGCAACCTGGGCTTGTGGAAGGTGTCCCTGCCCTGGAAGGAGATGAGCTGTAAGGTCCCTTCCAACCCAAACTATTCTGGGATTCCATGTCTGCTCAGATATGTTTAGTTGAGCTCCTGACCAATTTCAAAGCTTTGGAGTGACCTCTGGTTCAGCTGTTTGGTCTGCTGGGTAATCTCTGAGTTTGGTATCAGGACAGGACCTTTGGGATCTGTGGGAATTTGGCTTCCTGGGTCTTGCAGGATGAGACTGCCCTGAGTATCTAAAAACCTGTCAGGAAGCTGGGAGGTGCCAGCTGGGGTTGGTGCTGGGGAGGAAGGGAGAGGATGGGCCAGAGGGTGAAGCAGTCCAGGCTGTTCCCAGCTGGGATGTTATCCCAGCTCCACATTCCCAGTCACTGGGTGCAGGGTGAGCTCTGAGCTCTGCACTACCATCCCCCCTGTGTGCCCAGTGCCCGCTCATTCCAGGGTACAGCAGTGCCAGGGGACGGCAGGAGCTCTCTGTGAGCAGGGATGTTTCCCCAAAGCTCTCCGGGTTGGGATGGACCCACAGCACCCTAAATCTTTTCAGGAGAGGCTGCCTGTCATCTGGCTGATTGGAGCTGCTAATGGATTGCTGCTTTAATTGCACTAGCAGTGTGACAGAGCATTCCTTAGGGATGGAGGGAGAGCTGTGGATTTATGGCACTTGGGGGAAAATTATTTGCAGGCTCAGTAAGTCTTTATTTTTCAGCTGTAACAGCTAAAGGTTGATTATTCCTTCAGTGAGCACAAAGGCTGGATGTGGCTGGATGTTGTAGTGCCCAGAAAGAGGATTCAGTCACCTCCTCCTCCCTAAAATGCTGGGGCATCCCCATTCACCAGGAATATTGTGTCACCCTTTCCATCTCAGCACATCCTCCAGCAGCCTCACATGCAAGACCAGTCAGTGAGCAGGAGAATAAAAATGAGCAGAGCCACTGTTCTTTCTGCTTTACCCTTCTCCCTGGCATTTTTGGCATTGTTTTTAGCTAAACTGAATTACATTAGTTGATGAGAGAAGGAGAAAATAAATAATAACTTGCACAAAAAAATAACTCACAGGAGCCCAAAGTATAAGGGCTGTGAGTAAGCAACAAGTCTTTCATTGCCTTGAATAATGTAATTATCTGGAAAAGCCTGTTTCTTTCAAATTGCCAAATCTGGTGTCACTTGAACTCATTGAAGCCCCACAAAGTTCCTCTGTCTCCCAGAGGGATTGTGGTTAGGTAAGGGTGGGATTGATGATTTCTCCTCAAATGTTACATGTGAAACTGTGGGCACAGGTGATATCCCCAAATGACCAGACTGCTGCTCTGAGCAGTGGGAAAATAAAGAAGTCAAAGGGTCTTTTTAGAGAATCCCAGAATCACCAAGGTTGGAAAAGCCCTCCAAGAGTCCCAGCTATGCCCAAACCCTCCCCTTGTCCCCAGCCCAGAGCACCGAGTGCCACATCCAGTCCTTCCCTGATCACCTCCAGGGATGGGGACTCCACCATTCCCTGGCAGCCTCTGCCAGTGTCTGACCACCCTTTCCATTAAGAAATTCTCCCTTTAGGAACATCCTGGTGTACAAAAAAATGTGGGAAATGTCTTTCTTCTTTCTTTTCCTCTCATTCCCTTTTGCAGTTTCAGCAAGTAGGAGCTGTCAGAGCAGAACTCCCTGCACTTGGTGCTGAGCAGACAGCAGTGTTTGTGTTGGATTGTTGGGCAATATTCTGTCAATATTTCACAATATTTCTGGCAATAATTCTGCTCTCCAATCAAACATTTCAAACAGAACCCAAAATTCAGTACGAGTTTGGCTCCTTTTCTGCCCCTCTTGCTGCTATTTGCAGAAGGGTGCCTGATTTTCAGTGTGATGCTGCAGCTCAGCACCCTGTGAGTCACAGTCCTGGGGCTGCGGTTTCCAGATAAGGCACTGGCTGCCGGGAGAGCCTTGGGGATCATGCGGCTGGGATTGTACCAATGCTGGCACTTGGCACACGGGCACCGCTCAGCCTGGCACCGAGAGCAGCCGGGGGTGGCCTGGCAGCATCAGCTGCTCTGCCTCAGCCTGAGCTCTTCTGACAGCAGGAAACAAGGCACCGCTCAACACACACCAGTACAAACCAGTGTGGGCACTGTGTGTCCAGCACGGGGGTCTGCTCTGCTTAAATTCCCTCACTCAGCTGCGCTGGAGCACATCAGACCTGAGGGAGTAAAAAGCCAGCAGTGCCCCAGGGGTGCCCAGCTGGGCAGGAGGGCAGTGGTGCCTGGGCTGTGCCAGCCCCGGTGTGACCCAGCCCCAGGGCAGTGCCCGTCCCTGTGCTGGCACTGCTGGGGCACCTCCAGGGCTGGGGACAGCTCTGGGACAGGAGGGACCCTGAGGGGCTGGAGTGGGGCCAGGGAACGGAGCTGGGAAGGGGCTGGAGAATCCCTGAGGGAGCCGGGCAGGGGCTGGAGAATCCCTGAGGGAGCCGGGAAGGGAATGGAGAATCCCTGAGGGAGCTGGGAAAGGGCTGGAGAATCCCCGAGGGAGCCGGGAAGGGAATGGAGAATCCCTGAGGGAGCCGGGCAGGGAATGGAGAATCCCTGAGGGAGCCGGGCAGGGG
>NW_005054585.1:378735-392485 GCF_000277835.1 Geospiza fortis
GGGGGGCTCAGGCAGTGAGAGGTGTCTGGGGGAGGCCTGGCCCAGCACTGTGGCTGCCGAGTTCCCTGCTCTCTGCTCCATCCCCGAGGAAGCAGAAGGAAGAGCAGGATGTGCAGCTTCCCAGCTGGGAAGAGCTGAGCTGCTGCCAGCTCCTGATGCCACTGCTCAGCCTGGGCATGCTGCACTTGTTCCAGCTCCAGGCTCTGAACTCTGCATCTTCCCAGCCTTTCCCTGCCCTTCCCAGCTCTCCCTGGGATTTTCTGCTGTGTCTAAAATCACAGCTGTGGGTGAAGCTGCTGTTGGCATATCCTGTTCTTGGCCTGGAGGAAATCTGCCTTTCCCCAAATGAGTATGGAACAAGGAAAGAGCACAGGCTCATTGGTGGTTCTGAGCCAGCAGAATCCTGATGGATGTGGATCCACAGGGGTGGATGTGAATTCACAGGGATGGATATGGAGTCACAGGGGTGGACATGGATGCACAGCAGTGGACAGGGATCCACAGCAATGGCCATGTATTCACAGCAGTATTTAAGAATATGGGACTTTACATGGACAGTAAGAATATTGAATTCTACAGTGCCTGTGCTGCAGGATATAAATCAATGTAAGAAAAAAAAAGAATAAGGATATAATGCTGTAGAGTGGCTCTGTTGGAACACACAGAGCCACAGACTGATCAGGAGTAAATATTCTCTGTTTTGCAAGGTTAAAGCTCTGTTTTTCCACTGGCCCCACACACATAAAGATGCTGGAGTCAGGCTGGTCTCTACAAAGAGGGGAGCCACTCCACACTTCAGGACTTGCCAGGTATCCTGAAAAATGTCCAAAAAATGGTAAAAATCCAACTGTAGCAGCACCTTCTTTCCCCTCTTGCAGGCTCATGCTCTCTGCTGCTGCCTGAACATGCTGCTTTCATGTCATGTCAATACAGAGCTGTTGAGCAGCTTTAATAATGTCATTTTTGCCACTTTTCCCCCCTGGAAGCCCAGAAGAAACCTCTGTGTGAATGGGAACAAAGCTCTTACACAACAGAGCATATTCATGGGGAAGGATGATTCAAACCAAGCTTTATAATTCCTTAATTATATTTGAAGTGACCTAACCCTTGACAATCCTGAGTCTGAGGCTGTCAAACAGGATATGAATATTATAAAGACTTTTGGACAGTGCCCAGAGCTGAGCTGGATTTTACTGTGTCAGTAAGAAAGTGAAGGAGAGAGGTTTTCTCAGCATTTTTGTCTTTGTAAAAATCACTCCAAAAATACAAAGAAACCAATTACTTTTGAAGTATTTTTTAAATTTGACTGGGGAGGGGGTTTCTGCTCCTCACCTGTGCTTTGTCAGTGAGCTGGCTTTCCTTTCAGGGCTCAGCAGATTCGTACACGAGCAGACCCTCAGACTCTGATGTCTCTCTGGAAGAGGACAGGGAAGCAATCCGCCAGGAAAGGGAGCAGCAAGCAGCCATCCAGCTTGAGAGGGCCAAGGTGTGTTCTGCTCACTGAGTCATGGAGGTGCCTTCTGCCTGCTGGTAACATTCACACCTTCTTCTGAAATGCTTGGGCACTTGAGTCAAAGTGTCTGCAGAGAAGGTTTGGGGAATTTAGTGTAAATTCTCCTCTAAATGAGGGTGTTCTCCAGGGACCTGAGCTCTGCTGGCCTGGGTGAAATTATTAGGGCTGAATTTTTATGGATGATCAATTCTGTGTGTTTTTGATGTTTTTTTTTCTGTTTGTAGTCCAAACCAGTAGCATTTGCTGTCAAGACCAACGTGAGTTACTGTGGGGCTCTGGATGAAGATGTTCCTGTCCCAAGCACTGCCATCTCCTTCGATGCCAAGGACTTCCTCCACATTAAAGAGGTAAAACCCAGGAAAAGGGGATAGGAAAGGGAATCTTTCTACAGGCCAAGGGCTTTGATTTGAACAGCTGAGCCATATCCAGAAGGGCACAGTGAGGATGAGCTGGTTCTTCATCCCTTGTGGAGTTCCTGTACCCTGGGGTGCTTATCCTGCTCTTTTGCAACACTTGGTGTTACCAACATGTTGGAATTTCATCACACAGGAAGGAAATAATGCCCTTTATTATTTGAGTGAGCTGGGAGGAGGAAAGGTAATTAATGCACCAAGGAGAATAGCAGGAGCTCCATCCCAGAGCTCAGGGCATACATCCCACCCTTTAAAGTGGTGGGTTCAGATTCTTTTCATCAGAACCAGTTTGTGATGGAGCAGAGATGGTGCAGGAGAAAGGGATTCCGTGGAGCAGCACCAGGTCATGCTAGGTCTTCAAAAAAACACCAGATAGGCTCCCTTCCAGAGAGGAAGTAACACTTAGGATAATGCAGTAAGCAGAGAAAATCTTGAAGAGGACAGATGCAAAAATAAGGGAAAAAATGGAATAAATGAGCCCTGAGTATGGCTTTGGTAGAGAAAATTGCATTTTATTGCATGCTGAGCATATTTTATGCAATTTTTTATCTGAAGTGAGCCCTCCACATTTGCATAACCCCCTGTTGTGCTGTGGATTGGTACAGAGGCTTGCAGCTTGCAAAAGCACTTTTTCATCTCTGCATTTTGGGTTTATTTTGGGGTGTTCAGTGCTCATCTGTGTCTTTCTTTGAACACGTGTTCATCATCACTCCAGAGCACTGATCTCCCTTAGACAGAGCACATTCAGGAGGAAAACACCTGCTGCTGCCCCTCCTCTGGTGCTGGAATGGGGAATTGCTTCACACCCCCTCTCCCTGACAGGGAAAGGCAGTAAATTCCCTTTTTCCAGTTTTTAATCTTGGTTTTCCTGGACGTGGCCACCTTTATTGTCAGGACACTGATTGAGTTGCACACTCCAAGCTCCTGTCATGCTGCCCTGTACATTTTTCCAGACAAGTGTCCCAAATCCATGTCTTGGCATTCCATGAGTTGTCTCCCAAGGTCTAAAATCCCGGGATCACACTGCCACTGAGCTGGAAACCATCTGGGTGCTGGTGTTTGTCAGCTCAGCCTGCCTGGAGCTGGAGCTCAGCAGGATTTGGGGAATGGCTCCCCATGCTGCAGAAAGGCTTGGCAGGATTTGTTTTTTCAGTGATTCCAGGTTTTGGAATGTTGCTGAGCTGGGTACAAAGTCAGGTCACCCTCTGGCAGGATGGAGCAGAGGCAGTGAGTGAGGAGCTGCTATTTTGAGGCTGTGTCCTGTATGTCTCATCTGTCTCCTCCAAACTATACATTGTGTGCCTGCTTAAAGGATGAAATGGCAACAATTCCTGACAGAGCAGAAGGAATCATGGGCATGGCAACCAGGGGAGGGAACGTGCTCCTCCCACACACAGACTAACAGAGGGGAGGGGATGACCTAATGCAGATAAATCCTGTGTTCCTCACTGCAGCCTTGGCATTTGCGTGTTCAGGTGCTCTCAGCATAACCCAGGCTGGTTTGGGATGGAAGGGACCTTAAACGGGCAGGGACATTTCCACTGTCCCAAGCCCTGTCCAGCCTGGCCTTGGGACACTTCCAGGGATCCAGGGGCAGCCACAGCTTCTCTGGGCACCTGTGCCAGGGCCTGCCCACCCTCACAGGCAGGAATTCCTCCCCAGAATCCCATCCATCCCTGCCCTCTGGCAGTGGGAAGCCATTCCCTGTGTGCTGTTCCTCCATCCTTTGTCCCAGGTCCCTCTCTAGAGGGGCTGATTCTGATCCCATATCTGGAGGCATCACTGAGATCCATGAAGAAAGATTCCCGTGGTCAGGCCATGGCTTTAGAGCCAAAATGGAGCAGGCAGTGCCCTTGGAACTCAGGTTTTGTAGAGTCAGACTGGTTTGGGTTGGAAGGGACCTTAAAGCCCATCCAGTGCCACCCCCTGCCCTGGGCAGGGACACCTCCCACTGTCCCAGGGTGCTCCAAGCCCTGTCCAGCCTGGCCTGGGACACTGCCAGCGATAGGGGCTCCTCAACCTCTCAGTTCACTGATTTCCAGCAGCAGGATGCTGATCCTGAAGGATTTGTCTGGTTCACAGACTGTAAGTAGTTCTGTAATTTAAGATACTTCAAATAAACTTTGCTCGCTGCCACTGTGTGAATCAAGGTCAGAACAGCAGGAGGAATAAATACTTAGCTGGAATGATCAAATCATGGAACCTCTTGCCTAAATATATTAAAGAGGATAAAGAGGTTTTTCAGCATATGAGGATTGCATTCCCTTAGTTTTTATTACGTGTTCATATTTATGATTCGGTTCATGTTCAGATATCTGGGTTGATAAAAACCCATTTATTTTTCAGGGCTGGGTCTCTGTTTCAGAGCCATCACCAGGCACTGCTGCACCTTTGACAGCAGGGTCTGGGTGTTTCTGTGTTCCTGCAGGAGATGAAGTGCCTGCAAATGTGGAGCCAGGAGCAGGGATGATCTCGAAGATGAGATCTCTGTGATGGCTTTTTCCTCGAGGCAGCAAACAAAACCCATTCACTCGTGCTGCTCTTAATGACTCCAGAGTCAGTTGTGAAAAGCAATGTTTCTTTTGAACACCGAGCTGCCTAATGAAGCAGAACAGAGGAGAGGCTTTTCAGATACTTTTCTTCAAAAGCTCTGCTGGCAGCAGCTACAACAAATCCTTTTCCACTCCAATATCTACCAGGATCCTGCTTTTCATTTTGCCATCATTAAGGACAGACCAGGCTTTCAATAAAGCAGAAGAATTTATGTTGCTAAAGGTCAATGATAAAATGCTGTGCTCTAGGTATATATTGAAGTTTCTTCCTAAAGGTGAATTTCTCTTCATCTGTCATAACCTGTTAATAACAATACTACAAATACCTGGAGAGGAGGAAGGGAAAGTGGTGATCTTTTGTCTAGACTATTAAATATGACAAGCAATATTTGATGGGAAGCTGGAGGTGTTATTTTTATGTTTGCTGCTGGGAGGTTGTTTGGTGGCCTCAGCTCAAAGAAATGAGTTCTGCTCATTAAATCAAGCTCGAAATTAAATCAGCAAGGGCCAGGATGGGGGAAACTGCCTCGGTGCTCTGCTCTCACACATGAGCTTGGATCATTATCCAGAGTGGAGTTAAGGAGTGTGGGTAGCTGTTGGGAAGGATGGAAGTTTGACAAGAAAGTCTCACAGATAGGTGTGCTTGGCAGAAAACTCTCTGAATGTAGAACCTGAGAATGAAATAGAGATGGAAATAAGTTTTGGTATAGGAAAATAATAGATGTGTAAATTGACGACTGTTGAGAAGGGAAAGGTTATGTCAAGTTGGAAAGAGGCTTTATGACTTAGAGCAAAGGATAAGCTGACCACAAACAAAAGGATGTTTTTACCAAGCAGAAAGATTCCACAGGCAAACAATACATGTTGATGTAGCAAATGAAAAAAGGTTTAAGAATTATCCACTGCAAGGAAACTGAAAAACAGCTTTAAGCTTGAACTGTGCCATACTAACTCATGTGACTGGATAGTGTTGACCATAATATGTTAATGACAGTAGTCATGATAGGCTGTGGGTAAAAGTAAAGGTATAGATTGGTTCTTATGTATTAAGATGCTCAGCAAAGAAAAGTGTGTAATGCAATGCAACCAAAATTGAAGGGTTTTCAGGCTTGGCTGCAGCTGGAGCTGACAGGCTCTGTCACCCATGATCCTGGACTGCTGTAACAGCTGTAACCTCCAAGAGGAGCTAACAAAGGGAGGGAATTTGGGAGCTGGAGTGGGCAGGAGCCTTGCTGTGTTGCAGAAATACAACAACGACTGGTGGATAGGGAGGCTGGTGAAGGAGGGCTGCGAGATCGGCTTCATCCCGAGCCCGCTGCGCCTGGAGAACATCCGCATCCAGCAGGAGCAGAAGAGGGGCCGCTTCCACGGGGGGTGAGCACAGCCTGCCCTTTGCAAAGCTCCTCCAATCCTCCCTCAGCCCAGGCAGTATTTCCAAAGGTCACCTGCTGCTGCTTGATTGCAAGGCATTTGCAGTGTTGGGTTTGGCATTCCCGCTGGAAGTGCGGGTTTGCGGGGAGCGGGAGATGTTGGTGATGAGAAACAAAAATGGGTTTGACTTCAGGAAAGAGCAGTGAGGGATAATGACAGGAGTTTCTGAGAGTTCTGTGTGCCTGTGGCCTTAACTCAACTTGGGCTCAGAGTCTCCCAGATTTTTCCCAGCTTTTCTTAGGTTATGGGGCTTTTCTTCCATTTTTCCTTTTTTCTCCATTTTGGCCTGGGGAGGTGTTCACAGGGGTCCCAGGATGAGGGAAGAGATGAGAATCTTGACTCCATGTTTCAGGACGCTGATTTATTATTTTATGATATATATTATATTAAAACTATACTAAAAAAATAGAAGAAAGGATTTCATCAGAAAGCTGGCAAGGAAAGGAATGGAATGATAATAAAATCGTGTGACTGACCAGAGAGTCTGAGCCAGCTGGGCTGTGATTGGCCATTAATTAGAAACAACCACATGAGACCAATCACAGATCCACCTGTTGCATTCCACAGCAGCAGATAACCATTGGTTACATTTTGTTCCTGAGGCCTCTCAGCTTCTCAGGAGAAAAAATCCTAAGAAAAGGATTTTTCAGAAAATATCATGGCTACATTGGCCCAAGCCAGACTTTGTAAGATCAGCTTTGCCATCCTTTATTCTTCATCTTCCAGCCTGAGGTTTTTGAGTCTCCACCTGCCAGACCTGGAAATTGCAAATCCCTGGAAAAAGGTCTGGGAGATAAACCTGGGAGATGCTTTCAGAATGGTTGAGCAGCATCCAAATTTCTTCTATAATTTTTGACACAACTTCAGGGGCAGCCTGTGGGTCTCAATATACAGAGAAATTACTGAGTTCACTGAGATGCTCCTGGATTTGTATGATAAAATTCCATATGATAATGATAAAACAGTTAATATTTAGCTTTTTTTAGTTAGAGTAATTTATGTTTGTATGACCTTGTGATTCCTCATGGGACAACTCCTCCCCAAAACCTCCCACATTTTGGGGTGCCTGGTGTTAATGGGGATCTTTCTGTTGCTGCAGGAAATCCAGTGGGAATTCTTCTTCAAGCCTTGGAGAGATGGTTTCTGGCACATTTCGAGCCACACCCACAGCCGCAGGTAAGACAGGATTTATTCAAGAAAACCCTTGCTAATAATTCTGTTTAAAAACCCTATATGAGAAATGCAGGTTGTCCCCTTTGCTGAGTTACTGAGATGTTTTCCAACAAAGTCTTTGCATGCACAGGGGAGGAGGACAGCTATTCCCAGCCTGCAGGAGTTGCTGAGGGCTGGGAAAAATCCTTGGGAACAGTGGGACTAGCTGCCCCAGTTCAATGCACAGAGTGCCCAGTTTAATATATATATAATGCCCAGTTTAAAGCACAGATTGCCCAGTTTAATGCAGACTGTCCAGTTAAATGCACAGGTTGCCCAGTTTAATGCAGATTGCCCAGTTTAATATATATATAATGCCCAGTTTAATGCACAGATTGCCCAGTTAAATGCAGACTGTCCAGTTAAATGCACAGGTTGCCCAGTTTAATGCAGATTGCCCAGTTTAATATATATATAATGCCCAGTTTAATGCACAGATTGCCCAGTTAAATGCAGACTGCCCAGTTAAATGCACAGATTTCCCACTTTAGTCAGGCCTGAGCAGAGGCAGGTGCTCAGACAGAAATCAAAGTGGTTTGGCAAAGGGATTTCTGGTTGCCTGGGTGTGTTTTAACCAAGTTCTTATTTGGTCTTCTAGCAAAACAGAAACAAAAAGTGGTAAGTAATGCTTTTGTTTCCATTTTATTTCCTCCTAATTCATCATTGCCAGGATTTCCCTATGGATTTGTTTGCCTGATGATCTGAAGGGTTGTTTTTTCCCTCTAGACAGAACATATTCCCCCCTATGATGTAGTGCCATCAATGAGACCTGTGGTGTTGGTGGGCCCATCACTCAAAGGCTACGAGGTATGGACTGAGGTGTTTGCAATTAATTCAACTTTCATTATCTCTGATCATCCTCAGTAATTCTGTGTGTGGCTCAGTGCAACTGGTCTATGATAATTTCAAGTGATTTAGCTTAAATAATTACCAAAATGTTCTGTAAGAGCCAAGAGTTACTTCTGACTTGTACTGTTTTAAGCAAAGTGCAAATCCATTCTTTTCAGTGCACTCTGATTCCTGATTAAATCAAGTAAAAAAGAGAATTTGTGTCTGCTACAAGAAGTCAAATTAATGAGCTGGACTCTCCTTGTGAAAAATGTTCATCAGACCAGCCTGTGCTTTGAACTTAATTAGCAAAACATTTGAAGGAACTTCCTTGTTGATCTCCTTTTTTCACTTTACTAATAAATTCAAATATTTTGCAAAGGAACCTTTAACCCTCCTAAAAGGTTGCCCAGGTGGGAGTGGGCAGGTTAATGTGCCCAAATAACCAGGACAGCCTTTTTTTGGGCTGCTGCAGGTTCCAGTGAGCATTTACCACGTGCTAAAACAAGCAGAGACTTTTAGCAGGGCAATTCAGGGAGCTCAGCCATCTGGGAAGTGCTGAACTGGGAACTAAATGAACATAAAATCAAAGATATACTTCATTAAGCTTAATTAATGTTGTCGGTAATTTGTAGGATATTATTAAACATATTGGAATGGTTCTTTTGGGGAGGTGGCAGCCCTGGCATAATGCAGTGTTCTGGCTTTGTTTTTATGTGAGAGTGACTGAAGGTGCAGCCCAGCAGAGCAGGTACTTCATGTTCTGCTCTCTGCCTTTTAATTTGATGGGGAAGTTTTTTGACAGGAGTAAATTCCCTCTGTGCTGCACCACAGATCAATTTACCTCTTGAGTTTGGAGGGGAGAGAGGCTGTTTGTTCATAAAAACCTCTTCAAATCCACCACCCTGTCTCTTTCTTTGAATAAAACAACACCAAACACAGCACCTTGAACATACAGATGCGTGGAAATGGTAACATGTTAATTTCAATAACAAAAATACTTGATCTTGCTTGGGGGAATTTATTTTGACTGTTTTTTCCTGGCTAAATGCTGAAGGAATCAGTTGGAAGGAGGGAAATAAACTGGCAGAGAGGCCTGGGGGCTTTGATGAAGCTGCTGCCTGGCCTGGCAGATAATAATTGTCAGCCTGAGCTGTCCTGCAAAGGACAAGGAGCTGCTCAATAAATCAGAGGGCAGAGATGGCAGCTCTTGGGGCTGAGCAGTGGGAACATGGCATTTTTTTGCTGTCATTGCTCTGTGAGAGCAGCCCCAGCAGGACAGATGCCATCCCTGAGCTCTGAAGGCCACTGTGGCAGTGTTGTGTAGGCAGAGCCCAAGTGCTGTGCCCAGCAGACATCCCCCATGGCTGTGCCCTGCTCTGCAGCTCTGGGATGGATGGAAGGGGGTGAGGAGTGCTCAGTGCAGCTCAGGACAGGAGCACACACAGGGACAGCTCTGCGCTTGGGGCAGTGAGCCAGGAAACTTCCAGGGATTTACTGCCGAGTGCTGTGGCAGGACGTGGCACTGGGATGGCCCAGCAAGGGTGTGGATTGTTGGCTGTTTCCCTGCCTTCTACTCACCTCTTTCCTTCCTTTTGGCTTCTTTCTCTCCCTGTCCATCCCCCTGCTCAATCTTCTCCCCTCCGCCAAGGTGACAGACATGATGCAGAAAGCTCTCTTTGACTTCCTGAAGCACAGGTTTGATGGGAGGTGAGAAACTCTGTCCTTCTCATGCTGCTTTGCCCATGTGTTACTAACATTTCAGTCAGTTATTTTATTTTTTTTTTATTGCCAGAGGATTTGCTGCATGATCAAAGCTGATTTTCTGGCTTTGTGTCCCCACTGAAGAGTGGGACACAGCTCATGTGTTACTAGGGGTGCACATGTCTGCATTTCTGCCATGGCTGGGCTAGGATTTCTTAGTTCAACACAAGAATTCTGTCTCAGTGTCTTCCCAACACCTCAGAAAAATCCACTCTAAAATACTCCTTATTTGAGATTTTATTTTGACTGCCTTAAGTAGGCAAAAATACTGGAAAATGTGGTTGGAAGAAGGAAATGCTGAGAAATAAAGCACAGAAAAAGAATTGTAAGGAGGGTTCATCTTCAGCTGGAGCATTTCCTGGTGAGCTGTAGAGGATCATTGGGATTTCCTTGCTAGGAGCACTGGCTTGGTTCATGGCATCACCTCAGTCCTTGAAGGTGTCTGCTGCATCTTTGGGATGTTCTGCCCTTCCCAGTCAGTTCAGGATATTCCAGCTGGGAAAAGAAGCTGTTCTGGTAACACATAACACTAAGTAGGGTTTGAAATACCCAAACCACCAGGGCAGGGGAAATGATGTTCTGTGGAAGAGCTGGAGCAGGATTTGTGGATTTTAGGAGTGAGGAGGTGGCAGTGCTGAACTGATCCCTAAGAACATTTAATGATCAACCTCTGTGCAAAGTCTCTCCTCTCCTGGCCTGTCCTGAGCTGCTCAGCTCAAGTGATTTTCTGGAAGTCCTAATTCCATCAGCAGTATTGGCAGCTGGATCAGGTGGGAGTATGAAATTTCAGCAGTGGAGAGCTCAGGGCCACCAGCAGCCTGACACCATTGATTTTAGCTCTGAGGAACTCAGGAAAAAGCTGCTTCTTGGTCCTTCTGCCAACTTTTATGGCTTTGTGGTCTTTCCCCTCCCTCCCTTTTCTTTCTTCTTTCTTTCTTTCCATCTCTTCTGCAGCTCTGGGAGAGGTCCACGTTACCAAGGAAGGAGCTGAGTGTCCAAGGAAGAGCCTTTCCAGAGGCATCAGAGAGACCTGACTCCTTCCCTGCCTCTGAATTCCCTTGGCTTTGCCAGCTCCTTCTTTTTAACTGCAACCTCCCCTGCTGGCCACTGAGCCCAAGACCCACAGTCCATTCATTTCTATTTTAAATTCATTTTTACCTTTGGCTTCCACTGTATGCATTTATTTATTTATTATGCAGAAAAATAACTGCACTTCTTTTTAACCCTGCAGCTGAAAACTCCACTGCATAAATCTTGGGTTCTGTGCAAAAGCTGCTGGTCATTCCCAGCTTGCTTTCTTTCCATTTTTACTGGCTCCTTGGCTCATCCCAGGCCTCCTAATTGGATTTTACATGAAGGGATTGTGTGGTCTTTCCTTTGTAACATTTTGTGTCTTTCTAACTCACTGACAGATGAAGTAAATAAATCCCTTGCCTTAAGGTAAAGAGGTGCAGTGAAGTTAAACTTGAGTTCAGGCAGCCCAGAGAGCTCCAGTTCCTTTTCTCCTGCTCATCCCAGCCCCTGGCACAGCTCCCTGGCAGCTGGGCTGGGCTTGCTCCTGGTGTAACTCTGAGGAAGTGCTGCCTCATTGCAGCTCCCTTGTTCTGGGTGCCCCAAGCCTCACATAACTCACAGCATTTATGGCACTGAGTAAATTCATGCAGGAGATGAGTGAGCTGGGAGGAGGAAAGTTAATTAATGCACTAAGGAGAATAGCAGGAACACCATCCCAGGGCTCAGGGAATAGGAAACACATCCCAGTCACCCAGCACTTCTGTTCATTTGTTCTTTAATGATGCCATAACTCATCTGGAAACGTGCCTGAGCATGTTTGGTTGTGTTTGCCCTTTGGAATGGGCTGTGCCTGTGGAAATCCCACTCCTGTGTTTGTGTGTGCTGTGCTCTCCTGCCAGGATATCCATAACCAGAGTGACAGCTGACATCTCCCTGGCCAAGAGGTCAGTGCTCAATAACCCCAGCAAGAGGGCCATCATCGAGCGCTCCAACACCAGGTCCAGCCTAGGTAAGGTGCTGGGACACCTGCCATTAGGCTGGGCTTACACACAGGGGGGCAGGACACCATTCCAGCCTTCCAGTCTGAGCTGGGAGGGAACCACAGCATCATGGGTCCAGCTCCTGGCCTCACAGACACCCCAAAATCCCACCCTGGCATCCCTGGGAGCTCTGTCCAAACCCTCCTGGAGCTCTTGGGAATGTGCCCATTCCCTGGGGAGCCTGGGCAGTGCCAGCACCCTCTGGGGGAAGAGCCTTGCCCTGAAATCCAACCTGACCCTCCCCTGGCCCAGCTCCAGCCATTCCCAAGATCCCAGCAGTGGTGCAGATTTAAATGTGTCTACAGCATTTTACTGCATGATCCTGAGCTGGCCTCTCAGCTCCTCCTCCTTCCCAGCCCTGTGCTTTTAATTCCACATACAAGGAGCCAAAGAGCTTTCACTTGTCCAGCCAAGGAAATGTCATTCCTGACCCTGGGACCAGTTTTGTGTTTAATTTTGAGCAGTTACAGCTGAATTTTGCTGTCTGGCTGTGAGACTTTGGGTGCTGCTCCTCTCCTCAGTGTCAGGACTGCTGGGGAACAGTAGCCTGAGGAATTTTTATTTGGACTCATGATCCTGGAGGTCTTTTCCAGCCTTGATGGTTCTGTGGTTGTGTGATTCTTTCTTCCACAAGGAAATTCGTGTGTATCATGTGCATTCCAACATCCTGCTCTCTGGGACACCTTCCCAGGATCTAAGAGGAGTTGGGTTTGGTAGAAAAAAGAACCCAAATTCCAAATCTCTGCCATCCTGAGTGCTTGCACTAGAGGTACAGGTAACAGGTTATTTTATGGCAGTGCCATCAATTCACATGTGGAGTGTGTGACAGTAAGTGGGTGAGGCTTTTTATCCCAGTGGTTTCACCTGCTTTGTTTTCCTTTGCAGCTGAAGTGCAGAGTGAGATTGAAAGAATCTTTGAGCTGGCCAGGTCCTTACAGCTGGTTGTCCTGGATGCAGACACTATAAATCACCCTGCACAGCTTATCAAGACATCTCTAGCACCAATTATTGTCCACGTGAAGGTGTCCTCTCCAAAGGTAATTCCTCACCTTAAGATCCAGGAGGGAGCTGGAGGGCAGGGTGGGAATGGGCAGTGTGGAATCTGCACCTGAAAAAGGAGAAAAAGTGACATAATGCACTGCTACAGTCCATCCAGCAATCCAGATAATTCTCTATAAATATAATTTTCATGCTTCTCTATTGTCACAAATAACTTAGGACTTAAAGGAGGATAAAGCAGAAATGCATTTGAAATTTTTCAAGGGCTCAAACATGATCCAGAGGGAAATGTTCCCAGTTCTCAGAAGGGGTTATCAGAAAGGTTTGGGATATTCAAGGGCAGTGTTTTATGGAGAGCTTCTGCCCTTGGTAATCCCTCAGGGGGATGTCAGGCTGGGCTTTAGGGAGATAAATGATCCTTACACTCACCTTTTGCCCTTTCCTGCTGGCAGGTTCTGCAGCGACTGATCAAGTCCAGAGGGAAGTCACAAAGCAAACACTTGAACGTCCAGTTGGTGGCAGCTGATAAACTTGCACAATGCCCACCAGTAAGTACAGAGGAGAGGCTGAAGAGCTCCTGCTTTGTGGAATTCTGCTGATCCCTGTGCAGAGCTGGCTCCATCCATTATCACTGCCTGGTGGTGCTCACATGGCCCTGCACTCGTGAGGCACAAAGTGCTGCAGACTTTCATCCTGCCTATCTCCTGCCCCGGGTTTGTTTTGGTCTTTGGCAGGGTGACAGGGCAGGAGTGACTTGGAGGGGACAACAAATGTGCTCATTAGCAAATTACATCATCTGTGGAGCTGCAGCTCCCAGAGGGACAAAGTCTGGCTTTGGACAGGCCTCCCCTCCCTGCACAGGGAGTGTGTGAAAAGGGAAAGGGGAGTGAGCCCTGCTCCTGATCCTGCAGGCCATCCAGTCACCTCAGCAGAGCACAGCCACTGCTCTCCCAGCTCCTGATCAAAGCTCCTGCCCTGTCCTGG
>NW_005054585.1:392517-394954 GCF_000277835.1 Geospiza fortis
GGCTCATGGGCAGGGCTGTGGGAGAGGCTCTGCAGGGGTGTGGACAGGGCAGCTCAAACTTTAGTTTGTAGTTTTGAAAGCCACACCTGGGTTCTGGGACAGAGGCAGAGGAAATGGGCTTGGATGTGACTTTGTGTGGGATCTCTGTGGGATCTTGGGATGGGAATGCAGAATGCAGAGGTACCAGGGCAGTGACAGCTCCTCTGGGCAGCCTGTTCTTCTGCAGAGCTCAGCTGTGTTACATTTCTCACACGGAATTTTTTACTGAGTTGTGATCTCTAAAATGCTGCAGAGTTATTCCTGTGAGCCATCCAGGTCCCACTAACCCAACCAGAACTGGAACTGTCCTGGAGAACAGACTGATCCCTGTAAAACACATCCCTTCCCAACTCCTGATCCCTGTAAAACACATCCCTTCCCAGTTCCTGATCCCTGTAAAACACATCCCTTCCCAGTTCCTGATCCCTGTAAAACACATCCCTTCCCAGCTCCTGATCCCTGTAAAACACATCCCTTCCCAACTCTTGATTCCCTGTAAAACACATCCCTTCCCAGCTCCTGATCTCTGTAAAACACATCCCTTCCCAACTCCTGATCCCTGTAAAACACATCCCTTCCCAAGCTGAGCTGAGGAACTGGAGTGCAGCTGGCCCTGTTTGTGGTGTTTGCCCTGAGCTCTCACACAGAAGAGCCCTCTGCACATTGTCCTGTGTGAAAGGTGTTTCCTCTGGCACCTGCACACAGAACCCTGGGAGTTTCACAGCCTTTTTTTGCCCTTTCTGCAGTGATTTCCTCTCACTCAGCTTCACTTTGCTCACATCAGCTGAAATGAGAGAAGTCACCAGAGCAGCTGTGGCTGCCCTGGAAGTGTCCCAGGCCAGGCTGGACAGGGCTTGAACCACCTGGGACAGTGGAAGGTGTCCCTGCCCATGGCAGGGGGTGGATGAGATGGTTTTAAGTCCCTTCCAACTCGTGGGATTCCTAGATTCCATTAAATAATCCATGCGGGGTGCACTGGGGCGCTGGGATTGTCCATCCCCAGATTTACTGAACTCTGCCTCAACACCAGGCCTAGAATGGCAGTGCAGTGCTGAAGGCCTCACCTGGATCAGAAGAGCCTCTCCAAATGTCAGAGTCCCAGGTTTCAGCCTTGAACCCAGCCCTGCTCCCAGGCTGTTTGCACCCTGCCCTGCCCAGGAGCTGCTCACCAACCAGCTCAGCACTTTGCACTGGTGATGGGCAGGAAGTGAGTGCTGACTTTGAGCTCTCCCAGGGAGCTGACAGTCTGGCTAGGCTTGAAATTAGAGTTGGCCCACGGTTTAATGAAGTAAAAGTTCATTGCTAAGAGCAAAGGCACTGCTCCCTCTCTCCTGCTCATCCCTTTTGCAGCTCAGATTCCTGCAAGAGGAGAATGTGGAGTGTTGGTTTAAAGGGAAGGTCCTTGCACAGGATGCACTCCTCACTCTGTTCCTCTGCTGAGGGCCAGCCATAAGGAATGAGCTGGTGCTGCATGTCTAGACACTGTAAAAATAGCTGTAAAAATAGCTGGGCATATTTGAGCTCAGGAACTGCTTTCATTATTAATTCCTTGCTAATCTGCCCCGATGCTGCTCGAGCCAGCCTTGGGCACTGCAGGGCACAGGAATATTGCAGGACACAGGAACATTGCAGGGCTCCAGGAATATTGCAGGGCTCCAGGAACATTGCAGGGCTCCAGGAACATTGCAGGACACAGGAATATTGCAGGGCTCCAGGAACATTGCAGGACTCCAGGAATATTGCAGGGCTCCAAGAACATTGCAGGACTCCAGGAATATTGCAGTGTTTAATTTAAATCTTTTCCAAAGCAAAATATACATAAGCAAACCACATTTTTTAAAATTTCTAATTTAACTGTGTTTTAATTGATAACTTCTTCCACAGGTGAGTGATGGACTGGAATGTGTGGTGCATCAATATGTGGGTGAATAGCAAAAGAGTCAAAGCAGTAAATAAAGAGAGGAGCAAAAGAAGAGCAGTAAACACTGAACTGGACCAAGGGATGCAGTGTTAGGAATATTCTGATTAGAAGGAAACTCCTCCTTGCTGGCAGAGGAGGAAACTTTTCTCTGCCATGCTGGGAAAAGAGAATAAATGAAAGAAAAGAAGAAAAACTGCTTTATCATTTTAAATCTTATTCTGAGAGCTGTGAAAACAGGTGGAAGAGAGCAGCCTGTGGTTGGTGCTGGTTGCCCTTTACACCCACAGCACCTGCACTTATTTTCCATTTCCTGTGCTGTTCTCACAGTATTTTGCAAAGTTAAGATTAGAGATGAGATAGGAGGTTGAACTGCTGAAAATAGGGTTGTGTTTCTCTCGAAGGGCTCTGCTGGTTCTGGCAGGTTGGAGGACAGGCAGGGATGGAGGTGGTTTCAGCCAGCACATGGAGGAGGAGGCT
>NW_005054585.1:394991-405545 GCF_000277835.1 Geospiza fortis
TGCTGCCTTCTCTGCTGTGGGAATGGCTTTAGGGGCATCAGCACTGGAAAGAAAGATAGAAATGGAAGAGTTTTGTGCCCAGAAACAAAACAGGGCTCATGCAACACCCAGGGAGACAACTCCTGAGGGCTTTGGCTCTTGGTCACCTTCTAGAAATACTTGTACCATTTTCTTTACTAGACACAAAGTCATGGAATGGTTTGGGTTGGAAGGGAAGTTGAGGATCACCGAAGGATCCTCACCTGAGGATCACCTAAGGGAAGTTGAGGATCTCCTAATTCCTTCCCCTGCCATGGCAGGGACACCTCCCACTGTCCCAGGCTGCTCCAAGCCCCAGTGTCCAGCCTGGCCTTGGGCACTGCCAGGGATCCAGGGGCAGCCCCAGCTGCTCTGGGGCTCACCTCCCTCCCATGCAGGAATTCCTCTGCAGTGTCTCCTCCCTTCCTGCTGTGTTCCAGTGTGCATCCATGCCCCCTGTCCCTCCCTGCTGTTTTAGGAACCCCTCTCCATGCCTTCAGCTCCCTCCCCTCTGCCCTGCCCTGATTCCCGTTCACTCCAAGGCTGGCTGTGACGGGCAGTGTGTGCTACCCCCGGTGTGTTCCACCCCCGTGGTGTCCCCCGCCGTGACCGTGCTGTGTCCCTGTGCCCAGGACATGTTTGACGTGATCCTGGACGAGAACCAGCTGGAGGACGCCTGCGAGCACCTGGCCGAGTACCTGGAGGCGTACTGGAGAGCCACGCACACGTCCAGCGCCGCGCCCATGACGCCCCTGCTGGGCAGGAGCCTGGCGCCGGCCGCGCTGTCCCCGTCCCCCGCCGCCATCTCCGGCCTGCAGGTAGGAACGGGCCCCGGGGCAGGAGGAGCACCTGGGGCTGCCCGGGCTGCCAGGGGCTCTGCAAGCCACTGGGGGTGCAGCCAGGGAGGAGGCAGCTCCTCTGGGAATCAATGCTCTGCCTTTAGTGGGAACTACACCATTTCCTAGCCAGCAGGCAGCTCTGTTATGATCCCGTTTATTCTACCCTCATAACTTCACCAAACGTTGGCTTATGGGTGGAAAAGCTTGTTCTTTGAGTGTGAATAAAAGGCATTATTTTATTATTTTTTTTTACCCATTGAAAAAAATTGTGACCCTTTTTTTCCACAGGGATAGCTCAGACTCGGCTGAACTTTGACACTTCAATCGTGGCATGTAAATAGTCCTTAATGAGAAGTACGTGCTTTATTAAGTTTGAAACCAGAAATGTTTGGGGCTAATAACTGGGAATGCTTGAGGGGCTCAGGATTTGCAGGGAGCTTTAAATCCTGCAAGTTTCAGTGTGTGTGGGACTCCAGGAGTGTCACTTGCTAATGTACGTCAGAAATAGAACTGAACAAATGACGTTTAATGAATAATTCACCTGACAAATGTAACAAATGTCTGCTCTGCTTGTGGAGTGTCTGGAAGCAGGTAACAGCTTTGGAGGAAATGACTGTTGTTTGGTGTTTTCAGTTAACATCCAGCTGGCTTTGCTGTGAGTGAGCTGCACTTCCCTGAAGGTGCTTAATTCCTGCACTCACCTTTCTAAAGCCCTGCTTGGTTTTATTGGGACCAGCAAGTCACTGTCTCCTGAGTGGCTGAATGCACAAGCACTGTTCTGTTACTAATAATAACATGCACATGTAAACTGTTGTTTCCATTTTCCACTTGCCTTAAAATTTCAGTTTTCCATCCCTTCATACCAATAAAATACCATCTGCAGAACTTTCACCTCTTCAGTTTCATTTTGAGAACTGGGTGTATCCACAGAATTTTTTTCAGGCATTTATTTCTCTCTGATCAATGGACACCAGCAATAACTGTGAAATGTTGCTCCATTTACTTAGGGAAAACTCACACTGAAGATGAAAATCACCCCTGTGCAGTGGGCTGGCTGAAGGTATGCATCACTTAATCCCCACTTCACCCGAATTCCAAAGGGTTTCGGTGGGATCAATGGTGCTGGTGCTCTGCAGAGGGGTAAATTTCTCCCGGAGTGATCCGTGCCCAACCACAGCTGCAGGTTTTCTGTGCCACCAGGGTTCAGGCCCTGCTGTTTTCCATGGGTATCTCACAGTAAGGACCTCCACCATCCCTGCTGCCCACCAGGAGGTTTTATGCCCATTCAAACCTGTGAAGGATTTGCATCAGCTTTCACTGTGATGATGTGTGTGGTAATTAAAAGGCACTCAGGCTAATTAAACTAGCAAAGGTGCTTGTGGTGCAGGAAGATTTTATATTCCTTCTGCCCTTGGTACCTCAGGGACTGAAAAGCAAAAGCCCAAAGGCTACATAGCACTGAGCCTGATAGAGGTGTGCTGGGACAGGCTGTCCCTGCTTCACCAAATCCACTTTTGGGAGACTCCCATTTCCACCTGGCCGTGGCCTGGACTTTGCTTACTGAGAACTGAAAGTTCCACCTGAGCTCCTGACTCAGGGAGCTCATGAGGGTCACATTCTGTGGCACAGATCCAGAGCAGTCAGAGAGGGCACAGGTGGCAGTGCTGGCTCTGCCACACCTGATCCTTGGGAATTGCCTTCCTTAAAGGAAGAGCTTGATGCTGAGCTGAGTGGGAAGAGTAAATTTGATCTTTGCCCAGAAAAATATGTATTGCTCTGAGAAGCTGTGGCTGCCCCTGGATCCCTGGAGGTGTCCTAGGCCAGGCTGGATGGGGCTTGGAGCGGCCTGGGACAGTGGAAGGTATCCCTGCCATGGCAGGGGAAGGAATTAGGTGATCCTCAGTTTCCCTTCCAACCCAAACCATCCTGGGATTCTCTAACTCCTTGGCACCAGTCCTTTCCCTCTGACTGGTTAGCTCTAAACACATCTAGCCTCATTTCAGTGCCTGGATTCAACTCCTGTAGCTCAGGTTTTGGAGAGATATGTTCCTTAGGCTCCAGGGCATTGGGGTTTCAGGTCCATTCCTGCAGGCAGTCATCCCAATCACACAGCTACCTGGGCCATCAGAGCCAGGTGTACCCAGCCCAGGTGTGTCCCATGCTGACACCCTGGGAACTCAGCAGCAGCCCTGGGATGAGCACACAGCCAGGGAAGCAGGAAGGTTCCTGCAGCCCCAGAGCTGAATGCCCACAGGGGAGGCAGAGGGGTGAGCTAGGATTGATGAGGGGATTATACATCTTACCTGCATCATTGTCAGATAAACACAAGGGTAATTCATCATGGAATCAAGGAACCCCAGAATGGTTTGGGTTGGACGGGACCTTTAAGCCCATCCATGTGTAGGGACACCTCCCACTGTCCCAGGCTGCTCCAAGCCCCAATGGCCAGCCTGGCCTTGGGCACTTCAGGGATGCAGGGGCAGCCCCAGCTTCCCTGGGCACCTGTGCCAGGGCTGCCCACCCTCCCAGCCAGGAATTCCCAATGTCCCATCCATCCCTGCCCTCTGGCAGTGGGAGCCATTCCCTGGCTCCTGTCCCTCCATCCCTTGTCCCCAGTCCCTCTGCAGCTCTCCTGGAGCCCTTCAGGCCCTGCCAGGGGCTCTGAGCTCTCCCTGGAGCCTTCTCCAGATGAACACCCCCATGTCTCCCAGCCTGCCTTTAATTTCTGAAGCCCTTTGCCATAATCCCCACTAAAGCCTGGTGCTCTGAATGGGGATCCCCTCCAGGAGTTCTCCCCAGGTTCAGGGCCCCTCTCCAGGAGTCTCCCTGGCAGCAGCAGCCCCGAGCTGTAAGCACACACCCCTGCCCCATCCCTGCCCCAGCCACAGCAGCCTTGGAGATCAATTATTCAGGAAACAGTCACCAGGCAGAGGCTGTAGCAGCAGGAGGAAGGTTTTAAATCCCAGAGAGAAGGGGCTGGAGTTTCAGCACGGAGTTTGTCCTGAGAGATGGGTGCTGATGGCTCCTCAGAGTTTTAATGTGTGGTGAAAGCAAATAAAGTGCTTGTTTTAGGTTTTTTCTTCACTCTGCCATTTACTGGCAAAAAAACATGAACTAATTTTGTTCATGTGACAAATGATGGGCATTGTCATTGTGGGAACGTGAGGAGAGCAAAGGCTTCTAATTAATAAATTATCTCAGGAAAACGATGGGCATTTTCATTATGGGAACGTGAGGAGAGTAAAGGCTTCTAATTAATGAATTATCTCAGGAAGGAATTTTCTGTCCACATATTTAAATACTGTGCTTCAGTTGAAATAATTTATTATCCAATGAATTTAGCCTCCCCTTGGCTAACCATCAATGGTTTGGTCATAGGAAGGGTTTTAACTGAGGCCCAGAGCTGCACCTTTAAAAACAGCCCAAACAAACATCTTCAGATGTTTTCCAGAACCACAGAAATGGACGCTTAGACATTCCCTAAGCAGAGTAGCAGCGTGAATGTTCTGTTCCTGATCAGAGAAAAGTGATAAATGCTGACTACATCAGCTCACTTTTCATGCTCGGTGTAATACTCAGCAGGGCGAGGAGCTCCAGGAAGCAGAGCCGGCCCGCTCCCGGCCCTGCAGCAGCCGGGCCCTGCTGGAAAAGGAGAGCCCGGAGCTGCTGGAGGGCTGGGCTGGGCTGGGCAGAGCCGGGCCGGGCTGCGGGCACTCACTAACTCTGGTTCTCTGGCCCCGCAGAGCCAGCGCGGCAGGCACGGCGCGCACTCCGCCGAGAACTCTCCCCTCGAGCGGCGCAGCCTCATGAGCTCCGACGAGAACTACCACAACGAGAGGGCTCGCAAGAGCAGGAACCGCCTGTCTTCCAGTTCCCAGCACAGCCGAGAGCACTATCCCCTGGTGGAAGAGGAGTTCCCCGACCCCTACCAGGACTCGTACAAACCCCACCGCACCCGCGGCTCCCCCGGCGGCTACAGCCACGACTCACGGCACCGGCTCTGAGTGCTGGGACTGGGGAGGAGCGGCATCCCCCCGCTGGTACCTCGCCATACCGTAGCTAGGAATAACAATTATACCACGTTCATTTGGCAGGTGTGACCGTGACACCGCAGTTGCACCCTGCTGTCATTGATGTTTAATTAGGGGGCAGCAAAACCCAGCCCGGCCCTTCCGTTTCTGCCCGATCATAGAGGTTGTTTTTGGGATTATTTTTGGGTTTAATACAGCGTTTGCATTTATAGCCATATTTTTTTCTCGTCCTTAGGTATTAGACACATCCGTTTGTAATTTTGGGTACTTATCGAGGCACTTATAAAATAATTTCCTGTGCTGGAAATTCCAAATGACCAGTTCCAGTTGGAACCAATTTATAAACCAATTCCTGTTGGAATTTGGGTGAATTGACTGGAAAGTCGACGTGAGCATGTTGGGAAAAAAAAACAAACACGAAGAAAAATCTGAAAATTACAAACCACTGCAAGTCAGAAAGTCAGCTCCAGTATTTGTTTGCTGGGAGCTCAATTTCCATTTCAGGTTGGAGTAAAAGGATTTATTCTAACGATTTCTTTCCAGAATGGCTTTTTCAGACAAACCAAATGTAAACTCTCGAGAGTGCCAAATATCCCAAATTATTGCAGCAGTTACAAAACACTTTCCAGTTCCAAATTATTTTTAGACCTGGCATGAATGTTGCAGCCAAATGATTCTTGAGTTCAGCCAGTCCTGACAGTTTTGTTGGGACCAGCAGGGAGGAGCTGCGACAGGAGACGGGAAGTAGGGACAGGAAAAGGAACAAACTCCATGGTTTGTGTGCTTGGGGGTCGGGAATAGTCTTTGTTTTTTCCCACTCTTTTACCTGAATACAGCTAGAAGTCCCAAAATGGAACAGGAGTATAGAGACATCAGATTTTTCTCCCACTTTTATCCTGCTTTTTAAATGGAAAGCAATCCCCTCCTCTGACCCCGTGTGTGAAGTCCCTACATCCCAGTACCCTGAGTAGCTGCCCACATGTTCCATCTTCCCAAGCCCACCTGGGAATGTCTGACCATGTCTGACCATTCCAGCAGCGCACAAGAACCCTCCAGAAGATCCATTCCAGCCATGAAACCCAAGGGGAGGGAGTGGGCTTCACCAGCCATCCCTGACAAACAATTTCAAACAACATCTCAGTCAGAATTGCAATAAAAAGGGAACATCAGACAAAAATCTGCTCCCAGGGAAGTCGTGGAGCTGATTCCAAGTTTTGGATTCCAAGAGCTATGATAAATCCTTGGAGATATTGCTGCCTTACTTCCTACCAATCATTTCTTTCACCTGCTGAGTCTTGAGTTCCTTCCAAGAGATGAATTTCTGTGGTTGGACCTTGTGTTTTACACCATCTGTGAAGCCTTAGATCCCATGGGATTGAAAATTGAGCCCCATTGCCCATTTCGTACAACCTCCCGAAATTCCCACCGCACACATTCCCTGGAATTCACACAGTTATGATGCTGAACGTGCATTTGTTTGTGCAGGTTCATGTCACAACTATGTTTTTCCCAAAATAAGGATCATTAACTTTTTTATCTGCTTGTTTTCCATCCCAAAGCATGCTGAACCCAGGCTTTGAAAGCATGTAGCACTACAGGAATTTCTGGAATATTCTGGTTTCTTCTACGTCCTGGACCAGCTGGCAAAGACCACTGGTGTTTCCAGCATCCTGGAGTCTGATTATTCTCTTGAAGTTGCTGGGAAAAGCAATCCGTGTCCTTTGTGGGGCACCCAAACCTAAACCATCCCCAGCAGCGTTAAGAGGTGGCAGACACCTGATTAATTAAATATTTTAATGACCCCACTGCCTAACAGGCAGCTGCAGCACCACTGGGTGATCCCAATGGAGATGTGGAAATCTGTGCATCCACTGGAATCCCAGAGTTCTGGATGGATCTGCCAGACCCAATCCTGCCCCATTCCCTCTGGCTGCAGGTGCCAGAGCAGCTCTGAGGCTCAGGGAACGTGGCAGGACCTGGCAGTGGCAGCTCCTGCAGGACTCTGTGCTGCAGCCCAGGGCAGCATCCTCCAGGAACTTCTCCAGCCCCTTTCCATGTCCAGCACACAGGAAGGACAAAGGAGGCCTTGGGCAGCCCCTTCTTCTCTGAGCTTTCCTTGTTTGTGCATTGAAGCCCTGGTTGCAGGGCAGCTGTAGAACCCTGGGCAGCAGCTGCTGCTCTTTATTCTGCACTAGATTAGGGATCAGCTCGTTAACTGCTTGAGGAGATTTGCAGATTTGCAGTCAGATGTTTCCTAGAGCCTTTTGGAGCCTTGTTTTCAGTCTTCCATGTCACCCCAGGCCAGGGAAGGATCCCCAGCCACCACACTCTGCACAATCCATCACCTGAACATCTCAAGTGCCAAAACTTGGGCTTGACCAAAACAAACTTGTGAGGGAAGCCAGGGATGGGCCTGAGGTCCTTCATTCCCTGGGGTTAAGCTGCCTTGACTCTCCCAGAGCCCACTCCATTGTCATCAAAGGGGCCCTGCAGGTCTCCCTCCTTGCTGGGGTGTTAAATTCTGTGCAAAGAGATATTCCTGAAGTACAGATACAGCAGCCAGGCTGGGACACTCTTCATTTATTGCAGATCCTATGGGCAGTGTTTGTTTGAAGAGCAGATTTCTGTTCAGGACACAGTAAGGAGTGAAAGCTGTGCTGGGGATCAGGATTGGTAATTCCTGGTGGGATTCCAGCACTGCTCAGCAGCTCTCTTGTGGTTTAGTTGAAGTTGAGGAGTTCATGTGTTCCTGACTGAAGCAATCCAGCCTCATTCTCCAGTCCTCACATCATTTCTTGTTGTTAAAATAATACTAAAGACCAGAGCTCTGTTCTGAGCTCTGGCAGGGACAGAGGGTTTACAAATGTTTATAAAACAGGGAGGTTTTTTAAGTTGTGTTGTTTGTTATCTGTTTCTCATTCAGACACTTTGGGATTAACAAGGATTTAACCAATCAAGGTGATAACAACAATCTCGAAAGAGAAAATTCAGCACAATCTTATGTTTGGGAATCAATTATTGTAATTGTTAACCTTCAAATACTTTCTCCCTGGAGTTGTATTTAACATGTACAGATTCTTTTCCTGATGCCAAACACTTCTCCCATGGGATGTGCAACTCACAGCTGCTGATATTTGTAACTTCAGTTTGATGCCAAATCTTCTGAATTCAGTTTGGTCTCAATACCACAGAATTCCCTGGAGCATCCAAACTCTCCTGTCTTTACTGACTTCACCATTCTAAAACAATATTGTTATTCCTGTTGTTCACAGCACACTGAGTTGGGTAAGTCAGGGGTTCTGACACTCCTTTTTTCTTTAATAATCCATTAAATGTGTCCTCTGCTATATTTTCTTTCACAGGTTCAGTACTTCTGAAACTCGTCCTTGATCCCATATTCCTGATTTTTTTTTTTAAGGCAAAATAATTGGAGACTACACATGACAAAATCAGATGCATATTTTATAAAATGCCATTTATACAAACCTGGGTTTGCTCCTAAAAATGTGCATTTTAACATCATGTTCTGTTACCCCTGCTGGTGCCAGTCCAGGTTTGGATCCATGGCATTCTGCTGCCATGTATTTTGTTGGAGTTGCCTCTGATTCCTTCAAATATTAGTCCTACAAAGGCTGCAGGATCCTGTAATGCAGCCAAGCTTAACTCTGGGGAAATGGAGTTTAAATGATCCTAAAAGAGAGTGTGGTGTCATTTTAAGAGGCATTTGAATAACCTTGGTGAGGTTGTTACCAAGCCCAGTTTATTTTATATAGAAAAATAAAGTTGAATCTTTAAAAAAAACCAGAAATTTTAATAAAGTTGTAAAATACATGTAAGGAATTAACTCAGAGAAAGAGGTGAAAATGCTACTTAGGAGTGAAAGTTCAGATTTCTTTCAGTGTGTGTGGAATCCACTCAAGAAGTCAGGAGAAATATTGTGATTAGATCCATCAGAGGATTTGGGGAGGAGGTGGAATCATTTCAGATGTTAACAAGTGTCACTCCTTCACTCCTTTGGAAGGAGCAGCCTTGGCTTGGTCCCAGGATGGTTTATGGACCTGCCTCGGGAATTTGGAAACCAAATTCCTTGGCACTTACACCATCTCCTCTCTGGTCCCAGAGCAAGGTCTGCCCAGCAATAGCACCTCCTGATCCTCCCCTGCCTTACCAATATTGCCTGAAAATATTCAATATTGAAAATATTGAGCTGTAATTAACTGGGACATGCCCGGGGTGGATCTGCTCTGCAGCAGGGAACCCACAGAGCTCAGAGTTCTCTCCTCTGCCAACAGTGTGAAAACAGAGCAAGGGAAAAGAAGCACATTTGTAATAGCACAAATTTACAATAATTCCACTCCTGCATCTGGCATCGTGGTTTTGGATCCAAGGGGGAGATTTCTGATCCAGCATCAGTGGATTTATTGCATTTTTGATCTGTTTACTCGCTGCCTGATACTTCAGCAGTTGATTTTGGCATTTTGCACATGGGATTGATTTTTCAATAACTTGTATCCCTTCCATATAAATTAATTAATGACAACAAAAAGGACCTTTTCAAATCACAAAGCCCACTGCATTCATTTCTGCTGATTTCCTCCTGGAAGCTGAAATCACATGAATAACTTTAATTTTGGCCAATGTGTAGATCTGGGATGGGACTGGTGAACCCAGCAGCAGCCCAAGGTCGGGAATGAAACGCTCCCAGGAAATGTTTGTACAGAGCTTGGAGGGGGGAGGGAAGAGTCACAGCACCCCAAATTCCCAAGAATTCCCTGCAAACCTGAAGGGAGGTGAGGTTGAGGAACTGTGTGTGGGCCCAGGTGTGTTTGGGATTGGGACACACCTGACTGGTTCCCTCCTGGGGCAGACAGGGAGAGTCAGGCCAGCAAATGCAGATGGTGTGCAAGCAAAGCGGGGAGAGCGTTGGGATCTGCCATTCCAGCTGCACACTCCAGACCTTGGGCTTCTCACATCCTGGCAAATCTCTGTTTCTCAGCCAAACTGGTTCCCAGGGAGAGCCTGGCAGCGCTGCCTCGCTGGGAGCCAGTTCAGAGCCACACTGGTGAAGACATTATTGCCTTTACTGGGACAGAACCACCCCAAATTTGTGTTTTCTGCTGATTTTCCCTTTGTTTTGCCCTCTAGACCCCGTGTGTGTAGCACCTGACCAGGCATGTGGGTACCATATACTATGCAATGTGTACAGTGGTGCATGCTCTGCTCTCCCTCTGCTTTTAGTGGCTTTCAAAGAAAACTACAAAAATTGGAAAAAAAAAAAGAATAAAAAAAAGTGGTGTTATTTTTGTGACCAGGATCATGCAGACTGCATGCCCATAGTATCCTCATTTCTATGGATTCGTTTTCTGGAATTTAGATGTACAAAGATGAACTGCATTACAATAACTTTTCTACAATAAATGAACAAAACTACCAAGCGTTTAAAAGTCTGTCCAGTGTCTTTGTGTCCTGCACTAAGATTGGGAAGATGCTCAGGAGGAACCCGGAGTCCTGTGGCATTTTTGCTGTTTGCCAATAGTTTTTGGCAGCAGCCTCACGTGTTGCGTTTTTAGGAAAATTTAATGAGGTTCTGAAGAAGGAGATGCATCTGCTCTGCGAAATAAATGATGTTTATTTTTGTAACGAGCTTAAATAGCTGTGACCCAGAA
>NW_005054585.1:405568-408113 GCF_000277835.1 Geospiza fortis
GCCAACTGCTCTTTTGAAGGATTCTTGGGAATGTTCAGGGTTTGGAGCTGGTCCTTGGTGGGATCTCCTGGACTGGTTCCTAGGCAGGAACAAGGGGCAGAATGATGGGAGGGATTAAGGACTGGATAATTATAGGATAATTAATAGTTTATCACAGAATGGTGAAGGTTGGAAAAGACTTCCAAGGCCATCGAGTCCGACTGTGGCTGATCCCCACCTGAGTGCCTCCTCCAGCCATTTATGGTATCTTGGAAAACTGAAAGCATTGGAAGATGCTGCCTCTGGAAGATTCCACTGGAATCTTGGAAGAAGCATTGGAAGATTCCAGCCTCCTCTTCCCAAAAAGGAGAAACAGGGACCAGCAACCTCCCGGAGATGCTGTGAGTGCCCAAACCTTGCCTTGGAGGGACAGGAGCACGTTGGCCAGGTGAGCTACACGGTGCATTTACACTCCTCAGGCAGATCCAAAGCTCTTAAAATTCTGTTCAATGGGATTGTCTTGGCTGTGGGTTCAAAAATCAGATCTCAGCATGGGAGCTTTCATCTAAGCTGTTGAAAAGCAGGAGGGTTTTCAAATAAATATAAATGAGAAAAAAATGCCTTTTGTGTGTGTTTTATATGATCCTAGGTGTTAACATTTCTTAAGCTGCTTAAGTTGTCTGTGTCCTGGGGAAGGAGTAGGAGCCCCAGGAACAGCTCAGGGTGGATTTTGGGGAAATTCCTTCAGGAAAAGGTGCTCAGGTGGAGCCCCCATCCCTGCAGGGATTTCACAGCCCTGCGGATGTGGCACTGGGGACACGGGGCAGTGCTGGGAACGGTTGGACTCAAATATCTTGGAGGCCTTTTCCAACCTCAGCCATCCCATATTCTCTCCGTTTGGGTTTTTTCCTGCACAGAAGCATTTCCATGGTGAAATCCTGTCAGCATTCCAAGCACTTCCCCAGCACAGACTCCCTGACCCTGTCTGTGCTACAGCTGGAACAAAACGTTCACGACCCGAAAAAGCCCTCCCAGATTTCCAGGAGGGAATTGCGAGGCTGTACCAGCCCTGCCCACTGGAATGCTTTCCTAGAAAGCTTCCAGCAGCACGGGGAAGGCCAGCTTAGCCCATAAAAACCAGCAGTACGATCCAGGTTCAACCAGGCTGCCCTAGGGAAAAACCCAAACAAATGGCACGGAGGGGGGGAATCCTCTGAGTTTTTTATTTTAAATAATCAGAATAAACGGTTTAATTGAACTTTGGTAGCTCTCCCGCAGCTGTGCAGCCACCGAACCCTGCCCCGAGCCCCGGAGAGCTGAGAACAGAGAAGAACGCCGAGTGCTTCTGAAATTCCAATCTGAGGACAGGCAGAAAGAGGGATAATTGCCAGCTAATGAATAATTAACGCCATTGCAGGCTGGATGCTGAACCTGTGGAATGTTTTACACCGGAGAAGCTCACCCGCGGTGCCAGAACCCAGAGCTGTGGCACTGGGATGGACTGGCACAGTGGGCTACCAGGATATTTCTCTTCTTAAACTCTTCAGGGCCATGAATTCCCCTCCAGAGCAACAGGAAACACAAAAGTCTCTGGACACAGAAAATTGGAGGTTACTCTGGCCTTGCTGCTTTGGTTCCAGACCAGCAGGGAAAATGAGACACAAGAAGCTGCTGTGGGAATAAAAGCTGCTTGAAGATGAAAAATTTCTGGAATAAGAAAGGAGATTTCATGTCCCATGCCAGGTTGGACACTGGGGCTTGGAGCAGCCTGGCACAGTGAAAGGGGAAGGAGTTAGGTGTCAGGTGTTGGTTTTCTTAGTTTTTACAGAGATGGAGTAACTGAGAGGTTTTAAAAGATTTTATTCTATTATTAGTTTCAATGAATACTGAGACACAAGAGATGTAAAACTTACTCTATTCAGTACCACATCACAAATTATTACAGTCAGGGCCAGGACAAGTGAGAGCACAAACACCCCATGTCTTGTCTCAGGCAGCAACACAGCTGTGCACAACCTAATTATTATTGCCTGGGATTTCCAAATCCATTAGGATTTAAACTCAGTGGAGGGTTTGGACACAGAAATTTATCTCAGGGTAGAGAAGGCTCTGGGCAGATCTTAGAGCCCATTCCAGTGCTAAAGGTGCCCTCATGCAAACTCACCCCCAGCTACTGGGGAGCAACTTCACCCACGTTATTCCCGACTTTTCCTCAGAACACCAAGTTTTAGTGGGGCAGAGTGAACGTGGTTTCTTCATAAACTGCAGCCAGGCTGGGAGAGCTGGGAATGTTCCCCTGGAGAAGGGAAGGCTCCAGGCAGAGCTCAGAGCCCCTGGCAGGGCCTGAAGGGGCTCCAGGAGAGCTGCAGAGGGACTGGGGACAAGGCATGGAGGGACAGGACACGGAGGAACGATTTAAACCTGAAGGGAGGGGGTGATTTCGATGCGGTACCGAGGAGAAATCCCTGGCTGTGAGGGCGGCGGGATCAGCTGTGAAGCGGGGGGTGCCCGTGGCAGGGGAGGGCCGGGATGGGCTGCGGGCCCCGCACAGGCTCCGCGGGCAGTG
>NW_005054585.1:408999-419033 GCF_000277835.1 Geospiza fortis
GGAGCAGCCTGGGACAGTGGAAGGTGTCCCTGCCCGTGGCAGGGGGGTGGCACTGGATAATCCTTGATTTCTCTTCCAACCCAAACCATTCCGGGATTCTGGGATTTTTAACACCTGTCTCCTTACAGCAAGGTGTTCATGAGAGTTGTAACTTTAACTACAAAACACCCCCCAACGCTCCTTCCATGTTTCTGAAGTCCTTGGAATTTGATTTAGAGTGAAGCTCAGTACTCTCGCACCTGCTGGTTGAATGTCCCACTTACGTCCCCGTTAACGTGTAGTGCAAATACAGCAAAATATTTTTGTCTTGTAGCGTCCAGCCCCACCTCAGACCTTCTGTTCCAACTGATTTCCTAACATCCACTATGCTGGCAGCATCCCACCTGAAACAAAAGTTCCTAGTTATGTGGGGTCAGGTAAGCAGACACTTTTACAATATTGTGCAGTTGTGCAAAGTTATTAAAGCTGGCATTTGTACTGGAGGGCATAAAAGACAACTCTGCAAAACCACACAATATTGGTAAAATCAAACCCCAGACAGCCCCACTTACCTGACCCCTGTCCCCTCCCTCTCCTGTGGGATAGATCAGTTTGCTGGCAGGGATTGATCTCAGTGTCTGAAGCTTGGGCATGTTTTTAATGCTTTTTGTTGCCCTTGAGGAACACGGGGAAGGAGGGGAGAAACCCCCTTCTCTCCAAGCTTCTACTTGAGTGCTCCTGCTTGGTTGTGCAAGTGGAAGTTGTGTAACCGAGCTGAGAGCTGGCTGCGCTCTCCCAAACTGGAAATCATCCGTTTAGATGTGCTTGACACCACCAGTTGTAGAGTTCCTAGCCACTTTTGTGATGCACAGGAGAGGAAGTGCTGAAGGGAAGCAAGAATTAATCGGGGCATTGAGCTCCAAAATGTCAGAGGTGGGTTGTGGAGCACCTTGGGCTTGTCCAAGGGCAGACTGGGTGAATGTGTCCTGTGAAATGTTGGAGGGCTCATCTGTTGCCCAGGGGGGCACAGGGATCACACCAGCCTGGTTGGGTTTTACCTGTTCTTTGCAAAGACATCAAGAGATTGCCTGGGTGAAGGGAAGGTGGAGTTGAGAGCTGAAAAAGTGGAAAGTGGAGTTCAGAGCTGTTGTGGCTGGGGGGATGCAGTGTGATACAGGCTGCAAAAGCCTGCAGGAGCTTGGGAGAGGATGCCAGCGTGACACTGGCAGTCAGAGATGGAAAACATCCTTCTGAGGTCTCTCAGGAATGGTTCTGTGGAGGGGGAGAGTTGCCAGTCCCTTCCCTGCCCACACAAACTTCCTGGGCTGGCCCACAAACACACCTGGCCACGGCACCTGGAGCTGGGCGCTGTTGGCTCAGGAAACCAGAGGCAAACGTGGCACTAACTTTGATCCAGCCCCAGCAGCTGTGACTTACCAGTGCTGTTTTCATTGCAGAGCACAAGGTGATCATTGTGGGCCTGGACAATGCAGGGAAAACGACCATTCTGTACCAATTGTAAGTAGCACCTGCGGGGACGCTTGGGGCACTTCCACGTGTGCTCCGTGGCCCTGGGTGCTTTCACTCCGAGCTTTCCAGGTGCCAGAGGGTGCCTGCAGTTTGGGAAGGGCTCTGCTGGGTGAATGAGGTTTTGTTCAGGGGGTTTGGATCACATCACCTGCTGTTACCACGCACTCCCAGCGTCCTTGGTGTCACGGCCTTGGCTCTCTGCCAGCCCCATAAAATATGATTGGAGTGAGTGCTGGCCACGGGACACTGTTGCAAAACTGATCCACGCCACAGATTTGAACAGCAGGCAGATCATTCTGTGAGTGGCAAAGCACCTCTGCCTGCCCTGACTTGTGTCCCCAGCGCTGAGATCAGTTTGTTTGTGGGATGGCATGAAGGAGGAAGGCTGGACCAGCACAAACCCAGGACAACAGCTCCGTGCTGTCCTGCACCCTCTGCCTTCCCCAGCAGCATTGATTTGTGTTTGCCTTGCATTAACCTTGCTCCTGGTTTACATGGGGCTCAAATGAGTTTCATATCTCAGTTTCCCCAGCTGCAGTTTGATAGAGGACACCAATCTGTCCACAGGCTCAGAAGCTGCTGGGTGGCACAGGCAGCTCAAGGTCTGTTTGTGCTGGGGACAGATTGGCCCTTTCCCACGTGCAGTGTGTGGCACTGAGGAGTGTTCCTGAGTCAGAAATAATTCCTGTTAAATGATGTGGCCATGCTGTTCCAAGCCCACATTTCAAATTGGCTTTCTGGAAGTGGTTGGGGTTTGTCACATTCCGACCTGTTTTGCCTTTCCCAGCACATTTCTGGCTGCTGGTGCCCTGCCACTCTGCAGGGAGAGTGGAAGGTGAAGGTGATGGTGATTTATAGAGGGAGTGAGAGATGTTAAAAAGCACAAACATAGTGAAGGGTATTTCTTAAGACTGGAAACTGCTGCAGCTGAGGGCCATCCTTGGTGGTTTTTAATCCACTTCCTCCACAAATGTCTCGCAGTTCTTCCCCTTATTTCTGCAGTTTCAGTGCTTTCTTTTCCCTCTCCTACAGATCTTTGTCTGTCTCCTTTTTCTTTGTACCCACTTGGACTCCACAGGACTTTCCCAGCTCCCCTATTCTCCTGCCTTACTCCTCCTTGACCCTAGCCCATCTTTGCAGTTCCCATTTTTCCTCTTGCAGACGCTTCCTTTTCTCCCATTCTCATACTCAGCTCTCCTTGCACTGGCCCAGGATAAGTGGGATTGTTTTTCAGAGCACTGCACCATCCCTTTATCTCCTTGGCTCTCTGTATCCTCTTCAGGAAATATCCCAGCACCATTACAAGTCTCAAATTGCTGTCACTGTAACTAAAAGCTCTGCTGGAACTTCAAAAAGGTTCATACAAAATGAAAAGCTATATCAAGATGATCAGAAGAAAAAATAATTAAGTTCTTTTGAACACAGATGGTTTGCCTTGGAGCTACTGTTAATTTTTTTGCCTGTTACAGTAGAGTTTAAATAGTCTGAACTTTTGGAGAATCCAGAGCACACATTTGGTTGTTTGATGTGGAACTGGTGTTCTTAGTGACAAAGTCACACTCAGTATCTCTAAACAGTACATTTGAGATATTTAATGGCTCCAGAAAGTGTATGGACTGTGCTGAGGGGAGAAGAGGAGGAAGTTAGAACATGAAGCATTGTGAAGAAAGTCTGGTTTTAGTGGCCTGCCCTGGCAGGAGAGCGGGATGGAGGGGGTGAAGTGTTTCTGGTGGAGCTGGAGGATGAGTTGTTGTTTTTCTGAAACCTTGGAAATCTTGTGGCTTAACCACATTCTTGAAGCAAAACAACTGCTCTGTCCCATGTCAGCCAAAATAGAGAAAGAAGAGCTGAGTGCTCCCAAAAGCTTCTGAAGCAAAAATTCTCTCAGCTCCATGGTTTAATTAATTATAACACATTTTGTTCACAAGTGCTCTCTCAGCTCTATAATTTGATTATTACATAGTTCACTGAGTCCTTTTCATTGCTGTTTTTATTTACGTTTCTGCACCTTCCACCACCACCCCTTGCCTTGGCTGCCCAGGGAGTGTTGCTGAGGTTCTGTCCCAGGGGTGGCTCTGGGTGACTCCCCTGTCCCTTTCCCTGTTCCCTGTGCAGCTCCATGAACGAGGTGGTTCACACCTCTCCCACCATCGGCAGCAACGTGGAGGAGATCGTGGTGAACAACACGCGCTTCCTGATGTGGGACATCGGGGGGCAGGAGTCCCTGCGCTCCTCCTGGAACACCTACTACACCAACACCGAGGTGACAGCCCTGCCTCCCTGCCTCGGGCACTCTGTGCTCTCACTTCTCTGCGAATGGCACATCTCCCTTGCTGTGTCCGTGCTCAGTCTCCCTGCAGTGGGTGCTCCAAAACCTGCCTGGCAGCCCCAAAGTTTCCCTCCAAAACCTGGGCAGCTCTGCCTCACAAGCTCCTGTCATCACCAGCTTAAACACCCCCAGGAGTTTTCAGAGGTGCAGTTGCAGCACACACACACGTGTACATACATACATACATACATACATACATACATACATACATATATATATATATATAAATATTATCAAGCACACAACTTCATAAAAACAATGCTTTAAATCAAGGTCTCCTATAGGTTATCGAATAAAATGTAAATATTTACATTATATTTATAAATAGTATAAATACAAATAATATAACTATTTAAATATTTCATTTATATTTAAATATGTATATTATGCAAATTACATTCTGTATGGTTAAATACAATTATCACAATAATTACCTTTGTTCTCCAGTTCATCCCTATGAGGTGCTGGGATTCCTTAAAGTTCTTTTCCAGCCTAAATGAAGCTGGGAGGGTGTTCTTGGAGTTTGGAGCTTCAGGACTTTTTAAATCCCATGCAAATATCTGTTGGCATGTTAGTTCTTGACCTAGAGAAAGAAAAATGATGCATTCTGTTTTAAAGGCTGCAGTAAATTATTTGAGGGATCTGTGTGGTGCCTCAGCTACACCAAGCAAAGAGCAAAACCAGATCTGGGATTAAAGAGAATTTTCTTGCTTTCAATATGAATTTTTCACTGAAAAATGGAGAACAGAAAGTAAAAAGTTGTGCCAGAGCTGCCTTTGTACCCAAAACACAGCACAAGAGTGAATAACTCCAGGCCTGTGGGATTACTGGGGCTGGAGGGAGGTTTGGGAACAGGGATGGGATCTGATAATCCAGCTGGATAATGGGCTGGGAGTGGGAACAGCAGGAGTTTCTCTGCCTAATAGCTCTCCCTTGTTGCAGTTTGTGATAGTTGTGGTGGACAGCACAGACAGAGAGAGAATTTCTGTGACTAAAGAAGAGCTGTATAAAATGTTAGCACATGAGGTGAGTGCACCCTGTGTCTTTAATATTTATTTTAATATTTATTGTAATATTTCTTTTAATATTTCTTTTAATATATCTGGCTGATACATGCCAAGGGAAGCAGATTTACACTCTGAACTGCCTTGTCCCTGCTGCACTGTGTTCTGTGAAACTCCCAGCAAAGCTGTTAATTAATACTGAATTACAGAAGTAGCCTGTCACAGTGCTCCAGTGAAACAGCAGTTGGGACCTGTCAGGGACATCTGTGGGTTTTGGACTTCAATCCATGTTAATATCTGAATTAGAGCCTTTAAATAATAAAAAAATTATCCTGCAATAACTTAATAATTATTTTGATATCTTCCTGGCTGCCTGAGGTTTTAGAACACTTCACAATGTGTGTTAGAGCACCCAGCTCTAAAACTGAAGGAACTCCAGCCCGTGGCTGCAGCAGTCACTGCTCTGGGGGTATTTGGAATTCCAGAGTGGGAATTGCTGAATTGTACAGACCCTCCTTAAACCTGAGCCCTGGCTCAGGTCTAAACCTGAGCTGGGCTGATGTAAAAGCCAGGCAGCATCTGTGGCATGACCTGAATGCAAACTGGATCAGGGTGTGTGAGCTGACATCGAGCTTCCAAATTTAAGTGTCAGAATAAAAAAAAATTGCATAAAAATGATGGAATTATAGCCTAAAATATTCCATCTATATTTAACCTATAGCCACAGTTTGGGAGCCTGCAGGAAGAGCACAGCCTCCTATGGATTTCCATTGAGGGCTTTGCATAGGATCTTTCAAGTTTTAGGTTTTTTGTGGGTTTTGTTTTGTTTTATTTTGGTTTTGTTTGGTTTTTTTTGTTGTTTTTATTTTTTAAATGTTTGATGTTTAATTTGTTTTTAATAAAGCAAATTCTAAAAGAGCAGGTCAGGCTGTGGGATGTTAAATGTGGCACTGGGGTTTGGTGCTGCTGTCCAGGATTGGGATTTCAGAGCTGGACTCCTCAGGCTGTTGCAAAAACCTGCATCTTCTGTTTCCTGCTCTCTCAAGGAAGATGAAGTTGTTAACGAGCTGATTTTGCCTCAGGGAAGGTCTGGAATTGCAGGCAGAGTGGAGCCGATTTGGGGGCAGTGAATGTGCCCTTTGTGTCCCTGCAGGATGTTCCCAGGCTCCCTCTCCAGACGTGGCTGTGACGTTGGGAGAGAGCAGCAATGAAAGTCAAATATTGATTTTAAATCGCTTTTCTTTGCTCCTTGAAAACCTTTTCTTTCTCCTAGCCAGTTCCATGGAGTTGCTGTTAGGGCAGAATTGAGTTGTCCAGCTCAGTTCCAGCTATTTTCTGGAGCAGTTGATTATTTGGGAATTAATTTGGCTGCTTGCAAACAGGAGTGTGCCTGATAGGCAGCTCAGTGCTTGAGCTGGCCTGGCTTCCTGGGAACACCTTTTTGCTTTCCAAGGGAAAGATTTTCAATAATATACCCGAGCCTTCATGTAATTCCAGGCAATTTGAGGTAAAATAAGCTGATCCCTGGAGTCACTGTTCCAAATTGTCTCTGCTGCTCGGGTGTGGTGGTGTTCACAGGGGTCCCAGGATGAGGGAAGAGATGAGAATGTTGACTCCATGTTTCAGAAGGCTGATTGATTATTTGTGATATATATTACACTAATACTATACTAAAAGAATAGAAGAAAGGATTTCATCAGAAGGCTGGCTAAGAATAGAAAAAGAAAGATAACAAATCTTGTGACTGACCAGACAGTCTGGACAGCCAGACTGTGATTGGCCATTAATTAGAAACAACCACATGAGACCAATCACAGATGCACCTGTTGCATTCCACAGCAGCAGATAACCATTGGTTACATTTTGTTCCTGAGGCCTCTCAGCTTCTCAGGAGGAAAAACCCTAAGGAAAGGATTTTTCAGAAAACATGGCTGTGCCACTCAGGTACAGGGGTGCACAGGGCTCTGATCCTCGTGGAGCACAGCAAAACGTTGTGCTGAGATTTTTACTCCTCATCCATGGCAAGAATTGGCTGTTTGCTGAGCTGGATCAGGGGATTTCCTGCAGCTCCTGCCAGCCTGCAGCTCTTTGCTCTGGAGCATTGTTGGCTGGGGCTCTGGTGTCCCCTCCTCTGCCTCCAAGGGCTGCTCTGCTCTGTCGTGACCTCCTCTCCTTTCTTCCCAGGACTTGAAGAAAGCAGGGCTGCTGATCTTTGCTAACAAGCAGGATGTGAAGGAGTGCATGACAGTAGCTGAGATCTCCCAGTTCCTGAAGCTGACTTCAATTAAGGATCACCAGTGGCACATTCAGGCCTGCTGTGCTCTCACTGGAGAGGGGTAAGAGGGATTTGTGCCCACAGGAGGGGAAGCTGGAATTGCTCTGGGGGTTGTATTGGGGTATTTGTGTTTAACACACATTCCTCCCCTGTCCATAATCCCAGAATGGTTTGGGTTGGAAAGGACCTTAAAATCATCTCATCCCAGCCCTGCCTTGGCAGGGACACCTCCCACTGTCCCAGGCTGCTCCAAGCCCTGTCCAGCCTGGATTTGGACAATTCCAGGGATCCAGGGGCAACCACAGCTGCTCTGGGCACCTGTGCCAGGGCATCACAGCTTCATAATCTTGATACTTACAAGATTTTTGGGCTCAGAACACCAAATCTACATCAAACCCACAGTGTCACCTCACAGAGATAAGACTTGATATGATAAGGGCTTAATGTGGGTGGGATGAGGTGGGGGCAAACTGAAATAGTCTTAGGTTTATTAAGAATAATCCTAATTAGGGAGAACTTCATGTCTTGAAGATCTGGGATCTGAATTCTCTGGCCACAGGTGATGTAATAAGATTGAGCAAGTGCCATACAGGGAGTGAGGAGTTTCCAGAAATGATTGAGAGTTCTTGGGAAGAGTTTAAATTGTTGCTGTGGAGTTAGCTTTGGAGTTATCCCGAGAGGTGCCAGCATTCCCTAAATGTTGTCTCTTGTGTCCCCAGGCTGTGCCAAGGACTGGAGTGGATGATGTCCCGGCTGAAGATCAGATGATTTTTAATGACCTCTTTGCACAGACATTGCTGCAGCAGAGCTGTTCCAGTGGCAGATTGGTGGGGTGGATGTATTTATACTGAACTGATGGCAACTGTATTTTCTACATAGCTGCACACACATACACACACAGACACACAGACAGACACACGGACAGGAGCTGGGAGCAGGCACAGGAGCACTCGGGGCTCCAGGTTGGGTTGGGCTCCTCGGAGGACGCGCTCAGAGCTGTGACCAACCTTCTTTCCAAGCTGCCCCTCGGAACAGCCCAGCCTCAGGCCTGGGGAGGATGGAGAGAGAGGAAGGAGCTTTTAACGTAGAGTTTTCTGATCCCATTGTAGCCCTCTCCAGTGGGAGGTGTTGGTTCATTATCCCAGGAAACCAGCGAGCGAATCACTGGCGCAGGTAGCGACTCTCCAGCATTTCTGAGGTGGCAGATGTTACAAATGCAGAACTCTTTTCCTGTATGTGTACTGTACATATTTGTGTATATTTATACCTCAATCCTAGGTTAATTGCAATCTGCTCAGACCAGTGTAAAGCTGAATCAGTATGTTGGCAGTAGTGCTAATCTGTGACACGGCCCCGTCCCCGTGTCACCCGTCCCTCCGTGTCCGTACGGCTGTAACGTCAATCACACCTTGGCTCTCCACAACCTGATAACAAACTCTCTCTTCAGCCCATTGCTTGTTTTTCCACATGATTTTTGGATTAGGGAGGAGGCTGGAATGGATTGAGGCACACAGATTGGGCTTCGAATTCCAGGGTTGGCAAACAGAACAAATTTGCCAAAGAGTTGCAGATGAAATGGGTTTTCCTCTTTTATGTGGTCATCATTGGATTGGGTGATGCTGCAGGTCCTGTCCACTGCTTTCCTTCTCTGCTGTGCTGGTTGATTCAGGTCTGGCAGAAATACCTTTGGCTGTCAAAAAGGGAAAGGTATCTTTTCTTTTTCTTAACCAAAGAAGAGGCACAAAAGTATGTTTGAAAGTGTCACTGGAATCGTACAAGTCAGACTCTAATGAAGTGTTTTTCAGAGGAAGAACTCTCTTTGCTACATAAAACGTGCAGATACTAAAATGTGCAGATGTATCAATATGCAGTGGAGGGGACTGGATGGACAAAGCAGATAACACTACTTGAAAAGCTCTAGGTGACCCACACGAGTTCCAGGGCAGAACTTCTAGAAAGCAGAACCCCCTTGCATGGTCCCCAGGCAGTGTGAGAACACTAGGATCACCTCTCCCTGCTGCAGCTCCGCTGGGTTGGCTGTCCCAGGCAGAAGGGAGTCACAATTCCCACTTTGGAGGATCCAGGCAGTTGGGAAGGCAGTGGGATGGTTGGAAGTGTCAGGCTCTTCTGTGGGAGATGCATTGGGAGTTCAGCAAAATGAAACAAAGCTGTGTGTAAAGTGTTCTTCCCTTTCTCAGCCCCCGTGTCTGGTAAGGATAGAAAAGGCATTTTAAAGACATTTTAAAGCTTAGTTTGAACTTTTTAAGGTGCTTCTCTTTGGTTCTGGGATAATCTGGTCAGCTCCTGCCTTCCTGCCTACGTGCCTCCCTGGGAGCATGGGAATCCTGGGGAAAGGAGGGGAGGCAATCTCTTATGTCTGTATTTAACAAAGGCAGGTAAAGAATTTAACTTTTTAATCTATTTTTGGTATCTCCAACGCTCCCTGGCTGGGGGATCTGCTGTCTTTGTTAAACATTAAGGTGTACATGCATATATCTCTAGTGCATGCACATAGATCTTGGTATTTAACTGGTGTATTGCAAAATGTATCAATGTTTGAAGAATTAACAATTTAATGCAAAGACTCTCTCAGTTTCTCTGACAGTATCTACAAGCAACGAGCTCTGTGCACACTTGCATATGAAATGGAATTGTACATTTTCTAGTCTAAAAAAAGAAAAAGCAGACTTGCTTCTAAACCCAAGTGTTTGGTTTTTGAGTCTTATGTCTTCCCTGGGCTGAATCCACACAGGCTGGGTGCGCTGGGGGCTGGTTGGTAAGAAAAGGAGCTGTTGCTGTTGGTGGTGGAGCAGTGTTGGGGTTTCTGCTGCTTGGTTGTGCGTTTGCAGGAGCTCTGTCAGGTGCTGCAGGTGTGGGTTGTGTTACAAGCAGATACTCTGTGTTTACACATCACTTA
>NW_005054585.1:419077-427131 GCF_000277835.1 Geospiza fortis
ACCTTGTCTTGGTTTCCCCAGTGACCGCAGCAGGGCCTGGGAGTGCCTGCACACCTCAGGACTGGCTGTCAGACAGGGTTTTCTGTGCCCTGAGGGGTTTGAAATGCCAACTTTCAATTGTTCCCTGTGTGTTGGTCAGTGAACAGCCCAGTGTTACCCTGACTGCAAACATCTCATGCATCACTGTGAGCTTTCTGTGTATTTTGTGTTTTTCAGGGCAAATGTAGCCAGAATTCAGCAGTGGCTGATGTTTCCTGACACATTGTGGTGTTGTCCAGGGCTTTTGGGGTTTAAATGCTGATTTTCAGTCTGTAGAGATGGTCAGCAGAGATGACAATTCCAGACTCACTTTGAATGGTTGCTGTCATCAATTCCAGCCTCTGTGATCAATTCCAGACTCACCTGGAGTGGTTGCTGTTATTAATTCCAGCCTCTGTGACCATTTCCAGACTCTCACCTGGAATATTTGCTGTGATGGTGCTTTGAAGTGCACGTGTGTGAACTCAGAAATAGTCACTGAGAGGAGCAGCCAAACTTTTGATCTCTCAACCCCTTTGTGTTCTGTGTAAGTGCTCCTTGTTGACAGCTTTTTTCTTTTCCCTGTAGGGGAATTCCCATTTTTCTCCCAGCTCTGTCCATAGACAATCCAGGGAGCTTTGCCTCAGTGCTGCTCCCACTGGGGGATTGCTGGGCAGGGGTTCCTTGCCCTGGCTGTGACCCTGATTGTGATGCTGTTGTTTCACCCTCGGGGTTCTGCTGCCTTGGCTTCCAGCTGCAGCTCAAGCTTTGCCTTTGTTCTCCGTGAAATTCATTCTTAGCAAAAGGGAGGGGCCTTAAAAATGGTTATTGAAGTAATGCTGAAAAATGGCATTTTAGTAGCAAAAAAAAAAGGTCATGTTTCAATAATTGATATTTCAAATATTTCCTTTGGTTCAGAAG
Organism: Geospiza fortis; assembly: GCF_000277835.1. Lineage (NCBI taxonomy): Eukaryota > Metazoa > Chordata > Aves > Passeriformes > Thraupidae > Geospiza > Geospiza fortis. The sequence goes on from NW_005054585.1 coordinate 420,017, forward strand.
ATCATCAGTTTGGTAAATCATCTCTGGAATATGCTGCTTCTGGCATCTGGGAATTATACAGGTCTTTAATTGTGAGGAGAGGTGGAAAATAAACTTGGGGAATGTGAACAGCTTCATTTTTTAATATCTTTTCTTTTTGGGAGGCTGAGCCCCTGCTCTGCTGAGCGCTGTGTAGGTGTGTGAATGGTAAATGCACCTGACCAGCACATTCCACATCTCTGCAGCTCAAGTGCCTAAAACTAACTCCATCATCAGCTTTATTTCCCATTCCCTTAGAATAGAGATACATATCTATAAAAGCCTCCCAGTGTGTGGAATTGAGTGGGTTTTCCCCTCCCCACACCCAAGTTTTAACAGGATTTGTGATAAATTTGTTACAGTTCTCCTATCCCTGCCATTCCAAGCACTTTTCCATTTATCAGGCATCACTGAGTTTGGGACAGGAAATCCTGATTTTGTCCTTGTGTCAGGGTGGTTGGCTGGAGTTCCTGTCGAGGGACTGTTTAAATATCTCAATCCAGGAATCCAGGCCTTGGGAAGTTCCTGGTGGCAGTGCTTCCTTCCATGCTGCCTGGTGGAACACGAAGTTTGTCACTGTCAGATTAATTAGGTCTGAAAAGTAATTTTCAGCTGATTGAGATGAATGTGCTGAGCAGCCCTGGGCAGGGCAGGGCTGATCCCGTGGCACCAGGAGTGGCACTGAGGAAAGAAAATGTCTTTGCACTCATGTGACTATCCAGATGTGGCCTGCTTAAAAATCCAGATGTGACTTGAATATATTGTAGTGGTGAATACATTAAATGGCCAAAAATGATGAATTATAAGGGGCTGCCTCTGTAGCTTTTTATTTCATGTGTGAGAATCATGAGCAGGAATTCTCTCCTTGCCTTAAGAGTGAATTTTTCTATTGTAGCTTTATCCACAGTGGAGTCACCCTGAGCCTTTTAAGCCAGACTTTGGGTAAGGACAGAGCTGGGCGGGGTTTTTAAGCTTTTCCTATTTGTAAGTGTACAAAACTTGGCTGAGACTGGATGAAGCCAGAAAATGCTGCTTTACCTGCGAGGCTGGGAATCCTTCCTTGGACATCTTCAGCTCAGTGCTCTCCTTGTCTGACTGGGGAGGGAGCCAAGAAAAGCTGGATTCTGTGGAGAGGCTAAAAACCAAAACCAGCTGAGACTGGGGGGGCTGTGGGTGTGGGATGGGGGTGTGTGACTCGGGAGTGGGGACAGCCCCGGTGGCGCTGTGTCCATGCCGAGGGTCCCTGCGTGTTTCAGCACTCTCGGTTCTCTGCTCCAGCCCTCGGGCTCGGCTCTCCGCAGCTGCCTGAGGGCGCAGGGCTGGTTTATAGCCAGCGATGCTCGGGTACAGCCGGCTCCAGGCAGGTGCGGCTGTGTCCCTGTTCGCAGAGGGGAGGAGCAGCCCCGTGTGCCCGCAGCAATCCCCGCAGCGGGGTCGGCTTTCCTCTCATCTCCTTTGTGCTTCTCTCCCTCCAGACTTTGTCATCTTCCCCAAGGAAACGCAGCCAGGACGCGGCTAACGCTGAGGCTGCAGGAAAATGTCAGCTCAGAATGTATAAAATGATGGCTTCAGATTAATCCCAAGCCTCGGGAGGGCTGGAGCACCCCTGTGGCTGCACTCACGCACGGGTATTAAAGTCATTTAGCCCAAACATTTGATAGAGCTGTTTATTATAGTAAAGGAAAACCAGGATTCTATGAAGCAACTTTTTCTTCCCCCTGAAATTTGATCAGAGCATTCCTTGAATTGTTTCTCCTTTGCCACTTTCAGACTCTGTTTTTCATGCAGCTGAAGGGAACTCATTCCGTTCTCTTAATTCTTGTTAAAGTGGAGCAAATACAGGTTTGGGCTGGGGAGCTCTGTACCATCATATTTATGCATTTCTGGATGATGTCAATTGCTAATTCTTTAAAACCTACCAGTATTTATGATTTTAAGCTGAAAACACTTGTAAAAGTGTGCCTGTTTGCATTAAACTTTGTGTGTGGGAGTTGCAGTGAAAGTTTTCAAGCAAATATGTGATTGCTGATCTGCTTTTTGGGGCTGTTTTGGTGTTTTTGGGGTGAAATGTGCTGTTCTGCCCAGCCTGTGATGGGAGGGGGTTGTTTGGGGCAAGTTTGATGATAAGTCTGTGCTGGTTGGTGTCAAGAATGGGAATTAAAATGAGTGTGAAATGTTTTTCTGTCAGAAATGCTGAATCCCAGGGATGTGCCCCTCTTCCATACCCACAAATCACACACAGATACCTGTGAGTGCTGGGGGCTGCAGGAAACTTCTTAAAAAGCAAAAGAGATGGAGCCAAAGCTGAGTTAGGAGATGAAATTCCCAGTTTTGTGTTTGTGGGTTGGATGTGGCACTCAGTGCTCAGGGCTGGGTGCCAAGGGAGGGTCGGGCACAGATTGGACTTGGTGACCTTGGAGGGCTTTTCCAGCCTTGGTGATCCCAGGGTTGTGTAAAGGGAGTTCTTGCCCAGTTCTGCAGCCCCACCAGCCCTGGGTGGGCATTTGGGGCTCCTTGTGCCCCTTCCAGCTGCATCCATGGGGTGATCCCATGGAATGACCTCCTTGGGTCCCTTCCAGCTGCATCCATGGGGTGATCCCATGGAATGACCTCCTTGGGTCCCTTCCAGCTGCATCCATGGGGTGATCCCATGGGGTGACCTCCCTGTAAATAGCACATAGAGTTCTCGGAGTTCTGGGGAATAAGGAATAAACCCCCCCCTGTTGGGATGGGGTAGGAGATGCCAAAATGCCTTTGCACATTCCTTATCCTCCCACCTCCGCTTTTGGCTGTGCTGGCTGGAGCTGTTTCCTTTGGGACACGCTTTCCCAGCAGGGTGGGCTCTGCAGTTCCTCCCTGCCCAGAGAGGCTGGGGCTGCCCTGGATCCCTGGCAGTGGCCCAGGCCAGGCTGGACACTGGGGCTGGGAGCACCTGGGACAGTGGGAGGTGTCCCTGCCCATGGCAGGGAGTTGGAATTAAATGATCTTTAAGGTCCCTTCGAACCCAAGCTAGTCTGGGATTCTGTGGTTCTCCTGGGACATTTTTGTGGCGGGTGAAGGAATGCTGAGCTGCCTTAAAGCCAGGTCTTTTCCTGCCTGTCCCTCTTAACTCCATCATTCCTTGACTTTGATATAACTTCTGAAAACTGCTTTTAGTTTTCCTTAGAATCCAGTTGAATCTTAGGTGATTAAAAGAGAAGCCACCGTTCTCACACTTTATTTTTGTCTGGTTTAGCCCAACTGTGCATTCCTCAGGCCTCTGTGCCTGGTGTATGGAACTGTGAATAGGCTTTTGAACAGAAACTGTTACTTTTTGGCTCTTCTTTTCAGTGTATAATAGTTAAGAGTGCTGAGTTCTCCTTAATTGTTTTTTTTAATAATACTTTAAAAATAATTTAATAATTAATACTTTCTTGATGCTATTGCCACTTTTTAAATTTCAGGTTGTGTCGCTGCTCTCTTGTTGCACAGTGTATTGAGTTATTCTGAATGTTTTCATTATAATATGGGGATGAACTACATGTAAAGCTACAGAATAGTCAACAATATTGACAATAAATACAGTTAATTCTTGTCATTGATTTTTCAGTTCTGATGGTTTTTACCTTCATTCTTCAGAACTGGAAGGGTTTTTTTCTGCTTCAAATATATGTGTGTATATATATGTAGGCAAGTCATGGGGTCATGCAAAAAGGTCATGCAAATTTCCTTGGGAACAATGAAAATTGTCCAAATTTTTGTATAGAAATAAAGATTTAGTGTAAATGTTGAAGAGTTCTGCGGGAGGGCCTTGTGCTGTGGGATCCTCACGGATGCTGTGTCATTTTTGTGTGTTTGGCTTTGAAACGTGGGTTAATGGGAGGAAATCAGAGCTGTGTGAGCAACAAATAAACCAAAGTGTCTGTGTGGAGCTGGCCAGGGAATTTCTTGGAGATCCACCGTGCCTGGGATGCCAAAGGTGCTGCAGTGAACACGTTTAGGGGATGAAAGGAGGAGAGTCCTGAATTTTCCTTGATGTGCAAATCTTCCTGAGAAATCCCAAAGTCTGGGTTGTCCTACAGGGATGGGCACAACCCTTTCCAGGAAGAAATTTTCCCTAATATCCAATTGAACCCTCCCCTGGCACAGCTTGATGCTGTTCCCTCTCATCCCTCGTTCCCTGGGAGCAGATCCTGAGCCCCACCTGGCTGCACCCTCCTTTCAGGTAAGTTGTAGATAAAAACAAGGTCTCTCCTGAGCTTCCTTTTCTCCAGGATGAAATCCTGCGGTGCTGACAGAGCTCAGCAGTGTGGGCTGTTCCCTGGGGAGGACAGGGACAGGGAGAACAGCCCCTCTTTGCCATCCTGTGGGCAGGGGCAGCCTGAATCCAGGCACGTGTTGAGACCATTCATGCCTGCTGTTTCCAAGAGAACACTGGGATGATGCATTAACTGTGCCTATTGGTAAGTGAGCTCTCTTTTAGCTGAGATAAGGAGGGAAAACCCCATTCTTGCAGGGTTTTCCTGCTAGGAGCAGCAGCAGCACTGTTCCAGGCTGAGCCCAGTGAAGGAATGACTTCACTCCAGGGTGGCTGGAGCAGGGACAGGGGGAAGGGCTTGGGGGAGATCTGGGCTTCAGCTCCTTGGAGATTTAAAATGGAACCTTATTTCTGCTGCTCTGAAAGCAAGAGGCCCCTCAGGATTTTGACCATTGGGTTTTTTCCCCTTTTTTCTCCTCACAGCCCTGGGGAGGAGGCCCAGCTCTGGGGCTGGGTCACTTTGCCAGAAGGTGTCTCTGCCGGGCAGTGACAGGGAACCTGTGGCGTGGCAGGGATTTAGGGAGGCAAAGGGAGTTAAACCATCATTGTTGTGTTTTCTGGAGGTGGGCACAGCTTTGCTGAGGGCCCTGTGCTCCCTTGGCATGGCCTGGCAGATGGCAGGGTGGGTATTCCCACAGTGGGACCCACCTGCAGCCCAAACAAGCGATGGCAGGGCTGGAGCTGCTCCAGGAAGGTTCTAATGATCTCCACTCCCCTGCCATCCACCTGCACCCAAAGCTGGAGTTACTGGCTGTTTCTGAGCTCAGAGAGTGGCTGGGGACTCAGTGTTCCCATCCCAGCACGTCCCAGAGACGCTGGGAAGGATTTCTGGGGCTGTCCTGTGCAGGGCCAGGAGCTGGCTTGGATGATCCCTGTGAGTCCCTTCCAAAGCAGGATTTGCAGCTCTATGAATCTGGGATTTCTTGCTCCAGCTGTTCCCTTCCAGGGAGGCCAGATGGGGGCAGGATCCTCCTCTTTATAGCAAAACTTCAAATGAAGAGTTTTATTTTGCTTTATCCAAGGGAATGAAATTCTTTAGGCCAGTGCAGCCACCAAAAGAAATCTCCTGCCCCCTCCTTCCTTGTAGGACCACAATCTCTTGGGTGGGGCTTGGGGAAATCATTGTCATAGAACTGCTGTTACACAAGGGAAATGTGGAGCAAGGAATCACAGAATCACTGGGCTTGGGAAAACCCTCCAAGACCATCAGTCCAACCATTCCAGCACTGCCCAGGCCAGCACTGCCCCATGTCCCCAAGTGCCACATCCACGGGGCTGTGAAATCCCTCCGGGGATGGGGCCTCCAGCACTGCCTGGGCTGGACAGGAATTCCAGTGAAGGAATCTTCCCCAGTCTCCAGCCTGACCCTCCTGGGGCACAGCCCGAGGCCATTTGCTCATCTTGCTGCTCCCCTGCTGTGGGGTTATCCCTGCGCAGCTCTCCCGTGCTGGGGTGGTTTTGTGAGCATCACCCTTCCTCTGCCCTATCACCTGAACGTGCTGCCAAACCTCAGCCCCCTCTGAGCCCGAATTTAATGATCTGTTTCACAGACCAGTAAACCCCAGAAGTTCATTTTTATCTCTCAGGATGAGCTTTTATCACAGACAGTCACAGCAATTTTGTGCTGTTTCACTGGGCTCCTGCCGTGCCTGGGACAATCTAGTTTTAGTCTTGCCGTAGTCTATCCTGTTTCTGCTTTTTTTAAAAAATCCTCCTTCAGTAAATTTGACATTTTTGTGTTTTCTGGTATTTCTCCACGGTGAAGGGATGGGTTGTTTTTGCACAGATTGTTTTGCTGGCTGTCAACAGCAGGAAAATTGTGTCATTGTAGGAACAACTCCATTCAAACCTCAAAATTATTTACTTGATTTGTAGTGTCACAGCCAAAAAAAATCAGTACACAAAAATATTTGTTCCATGTTTGTGGGACAGAAATCTGTGGATTGACAACACTTCTGCAAGAGTTAGATTGTCTTTTAATCTTTATTGTGCTTTTCAGCAAAGCTACTCTTGCCAGGGAATCTCCAGCACTGAAAAGGCTCAACGTGGTGCAACCTGTGCTAGATGAACACTGAATTTTCAGGCTGTGAAGGGAATTACTGCATTAAACCGTCCCACCCTTCAGCAGCCCTGATGAGCAGACACAGAGGATGTGCTGGAGATCTGCCACAAGACATTCCCACATGGAAGGTGAGTGGGCTCCTGCCCTGGGGACCAGCGTGTCCATGAGCATCTTGCTCCTGGCACCCACGGGGTGATGGATTTGCTGAGGGCTGTGGTGCTTGGGCCATCTCTGCCCCAGCCAGGGAATTGTGCAGCTGCTTCTGTCCCTCCACTGCCGTTATCTCACTTTATAAAAAGCCCCATGAAGTCATCAGGAATGGCTTTCAAAGAGCTGAAAGTCTGCCAGACCCTTGGAAATGAAAATTATTTCATGAATAAAGGTTTCTCCCCCCTTGACCCCTCATTGCAGAGAAAAAGTGCATTAAGAAGGCTGGATCATGTTGGACAGATGGAGGAGACCAAGGTGAGCAGCTCTGTGTGTGGCACTGGGGAGGCACAGAGGTGTGGGATGGAGAGGGCTGGGGGCACCTCCAACCTTTCTGCTGGGAAGATGAGGGCAGGAGCACAGCTGTCCCTAGCAAAGGTCTGGAGTTCATCTCAGAACCATGGAACCACAGAATGGTTCACAGGGACCTAAAGATTCCCAGTTCCAATATCCACAGGCAGGGACACCTTCCACTATGCCAGGGTGCTCCAACCTGGCCTTGGACACTTCAGGGATCCAGGGGCAGCCCCC